>NC_142936.1:65467022-65592022 GCF_046866305.1 Octopus bimaculoides | reverse complement strand
GTCACTTTGAAAGAGTTCTAGGACAGCTTCGAACAGTGGAAAATGCATCTGGACCGATGCATTGCTTCAAATGGAAAATACTCTGAAGGCGATAAAAGTGTAAACATAAAACTAAGTGATTAAAATAATATTGCAAAATTCCAGTTTCTTTTGGAAACCCCCTCGTATTTTGTTTATTTAGAACTTGCTGATATTCTTTACTTTTAGAATTGATATTTGAAAAGAAATTCTAATACAATACTTGAACTCAGAAATCGTATGATTTATTACCATTGAATACCTGACCAAGCTGGAGATAAGCATCATGACGGAGTATGCCGATTCTCTTCTTTTTGTGCTGGCTCAAGAGTAGGATATGATAGGTGCAAGAAATTATTCGCAAAGAATGGAAATCGTATGACAACAGGTGCTATCACAACCGCAGGATTTTAAGGACGATAACAGCAGAAACGTAAACAAGAACAAACTCTTCTAGCTCGGCAGAAGAAATTATTCCAAGAATGTGAACTTAAAACCAATGCCAAGAAAAGTTATAATCTGTCAATCTGTCATCACTTGTAATCTGTCATAGGATTAAGATTGAATGAATATGGTAATATCTAAGGCATGTTTATTCCCAAACAACACTTATTTTAGTGCACAGATAAGGCGAGATGAGTAAACGAAAACAAAAACTCTGTTAATAATTAGAAGTCACTGGTGAATCTGTTACCAAGCGATGTTATAATAACGTCCTATAGTCTCGTTCTTATAATATGGTCTCATTTCACCAAAAAGGGTCCTGATTTTGAAGGTGACGTTGCCTTGAGAAGGTATCGCATGAACGAAAGACACTCAGAATAGGAGAAACTCGAGGAGTTGTGTGAGAAATTAAGATGGACGTATACTGTACTTTCAGGGGTGTTACAGTTCGGGGATTTGTAAGTCAACGAAGTCATTTATGGTTAGCACTGAACTTTGTAGGAATAACAGAACAGTTATTTATGAACTGCGCAGGGGGCAGGGAAAAAAATGCTCCATTATGGATATGGATATGGTATGTAGAATAAAGGCCACGGTTGAAAGAAAAGAATATATCTTCGGCAATAAATAAACAAAATATATAAACGCTAAATGGCTGTAGCTGTCCTTGATTTCGTGTGGTGGTCATGTGGATGATAGGAGGTTTATAAGAAGAGTGGGTCAAAAGAATAAAGATACTCTTGGTAAGTGCCTAAATCACTATGAACTCCAATGGGCAGCTGACGAATGGAATGTTCATGGTACGAGTTACGTAGAAGAGAGTTATGTGCATATTTGTGTGTGCGTATGAACTTCGAAGTCACAGTCAAACTTTTCCTTGTAAAAGTTAATAGATGTATTCTCTACTAAAAAGTAGTAGGTACTCCTTTAGTTTAATGTTAAATTATTTTCATGCATAACTCGACACAAAAACAAGCATGCATACATTCGTACGTACATATGCGTATATATATATATATATATATATATATATATATATATATATATTTATATATATATATATATATATATATATATATATATATATATATATATATATATGTATGTATACGTATATATGTACACACACACATTTGAGTTTGTGAGAGACAGAGAGACATACAGAGAAGGAAACAGAGAAAGAGAGAGAAATGCCGCGTGACTGGCTCCTGTGCCGGTGGCACGTAAAAAGCACCATTCAAGCGTGGTCGATGCTAGTACCGCCTGACTGGCGCTCGTGCTGGTGGCACGGTAAAAACACCCACTACACTTTCGGAGTGGTTGGCATTAGGAAGGGCATCCAGCTGTAGAAACATTGCCAGATCGGATTGGAGCCTGGTGTGAGCCTTCTGGCTTGCCAGCCAGTCAAACCGTCAGTCAAACAGCATAGAAAGCGGGCGCTAAACGACGGTGATGATGATGATATGTGCGCACATAATTTTCAGTTCCAGTTGGAACCCTGTAAGTTCACCTCTATCGTTATAAGAATATTTTAATGGATTAATATACGAATACATTAACTTACCTATATTACTAAGAGAATGTTTCTCCCATGTTTTAATTTCAGCTTGGTGGAGCAAGAAATCGGCTATCCCTTTAACAGACGACTATCCCGGTAAGTGTCATTATTATCACTCTTAACTCAATATATTTGTTTATGTTTATGTTGCTTTCTGAAAAGTTAGATGAAATGTATAAAATATCTGTGTGTTCAGTGAACACATTAACTCTATACTGCAACCTATTTCAGACTTACAATACCCTCAGTGGTGACTTAAGCCTTAAGAGTGAAGCTAGATAGATGGAAACTGTGTGGATGAACTATATCAGTAATTTAACTATATCAGTCGGATAAACTATATCAGTAATTTAATGGCCCAATTTCATGGCTCTGATTCCGCCTGAGAAATTATGCTAAAGGTATAAGAGTCTGAGGAATAGTCAACGTCTTTTGTGGTAATTAAATGAAAAAGTAATTCATCAAAGAGTGTAGGACTCGTCATCGAAACTGAATGAGGTCCATTATTATTTATGTAATCCAGTGTCCATTTAACCTGTAGTGAAACCCCAGCTGAAACTGAACCATTGCTCTTAGATTTTCCCAATCTAGAAGCACGAGTTAAAACAATCCCATAAAAGGAAATATGTTGCCTTAAAAGGTATTAGCGTTTACACTAAGACAACTCGACCAAACAGCATTGGCTGACATTTAATGGTGGAGGCGGTAAACTTGAAAGAAAGTGTGTGGATTTTTCCTGCTGAATAGCTTGGCCGAAAATTCTGGAAAGATAGTTAACAGCTATAAAAAAAAGGTTACTAAATTCAGTCTAGCCAGAGAACCACTAGCCGAGTAGAGGAATCTATGTCGCATGTCTCAGTGTGTTGGTATCGCTCCCGCTTCTTTCGCTTTTCTCAAGCAACATGTTTATGTCGTACTCGAGAAAAAGCATCAACTGTCATTTGCAGTATCGAGTAACACACACTAATTGTTTGCACAAGGATTGTAAAACAGGGATCATTCTCAAATAATTTTCACTTCTTTTTTTTTTTATCATTCCTAGTGTTCTTACAATAACTGGTATTGTAAACATCTTGAGATGTCACATTTTTTTCGATTTCAATACGCAAGTGTTTATATACTTTCTGAGCTTCTCAAATTATTATTATTATTATTATTATTATTATTATTATTATTATTTTATGTTTGACTTTTGTTTTGCATTTGTACAAGTTGGATCCAAGTCTCACCCAGAGACCTCAAGAGACAACAAGTTAGAAGTTCATGTAGGTGTTATGCCTAGGGTACCATATATTTGGATTTGTAGTTTTGTTCTAGTGAATATTTAAGAAACCATAAGAAAATTATCTGTTTGCTTTAAAATTTGAGATCACATAGACAGTATTTTACGTAGGATATGGGCAGTTCCCATGAGCACTATCTTTTGAACTTCAGCCATTTTGGGGTTTCCTGGTATCTGAGCTAGGTAGTAATCAGCCCGTTATTATTATTATTATTATTATTATTATTATTATTATCATCATCATTATTATTATCATTATTATTATTATTATTATTATTATTATTATTATTTGATATTTTGCTATTAGCAATGTAGTAGTTTTCGAAGAAAAAGTTTTTTACAATATTTTTGCCATTCGTGAAATATCTTAGGGAAATGCTTACCCAGAAGCGGGATTTCCAAAGTGAATATTCTTAATCTTTCAAAATATTGTACGAATTCATACTATGCAGCAAGAAATATATATATATATATATATATATATATATATATATATATATATATGCATATATGGGAACAGGACGTCGCCAACTGTGTAAACAACATGAAATACAAAAAACAATGACTTCAATACGCAAACAATGAGAGAGAAAAATAGAAAACAGGACAAGTAAACATAGAGAACGACCCTTCATCAGTTGTCGGGTGTCTCATTTCGAGCATTCAACGACAATATGAGTCTTCAAAGACAGTTGCTCCCATAAATTCCAAAATAAAATTTAGGATTTATGGAGGGTCCAAGTTGGGAACAAAAACAGGACAGTGAAGACGTACAAGGAAACCGAACGAAAAAAACATGGTGGGTCGTTAGACCAGATTGAGAGGAAAATGGTGAACGTTGAGAGAAATATTTTCTTTGAAAAGAGAAAAGATAGAAGAGAGAGAAAGAAAACGTCCAATCTTTTGAACGTCTGTGAAGGAAAAGAAAGATAGACGATGGTCACGTGCAACAAGAGAGAAAAAGAGAACAACAAGAGAGAAAAAGAGAAAGCAATAAAACCAGTAGCGTAATAGAAGCAAGCAGAGTCCAACTACACTTCAGGTTTCTTATATGAGTTTACTTTCTCATAGAAAGAAGTTCTCAGTGGCTCACATGCTAGTTAACCCATTGCTGGGACCCTAAAATGTGATGCTATTCAGGGTCAAAGTAGACTTGGAGACAGTAGTCGCTAAGAGATGGTTCTGTACTTCTCAAAGCCCTGAAACTCCCGTAACGGAGCCTCGCTACCGGATGCAGTTTAAAGTCATACCCAGAACATATACGTACATTATGTGTGTGTGTGAGCGCGCGCGTGTGTGTGTGTGTGTGTGTGTGTGTGTGTGTGTGAGCGTGTGTGTGTGTCTATATATATGTATATGTATATATGCATGTGTATACGTATATGCATACATATATATTATAAGTACATATGTATGTGTATGTATATATATATATATATATATATACACACACACACATACGTGTGTGTGTGTGTGTGTGTGTTTGTGTACATGAGTAGCTCAAAAGCTCCATCCTTTTTATAAAAATCTTATTCCATCTTGTATGATTGCTAGAAACAAACTTTCCTCCATATTAACTAATTTACATCTGTAATAATAGCTATATCATCACATTTATTTCCTTCTAGATCGTTCATCACTGGAAGATTTGCGCTGTGACCAGACGAAATTCCTTTTTAGTAAGTAATAATTACCTTTCCATTTGAAACAACCAAAACGAAGGAAATAAAATCATGTTAACGTTAATTTTTCCATGCCTTTTAAGTTATATTGCAAATTAGATTATTTGTTTTTAATCACTAATATTGAATTGAGATATCGGAAATCGCCGGCAGTCTTTCCATTAGAAATACAATGACATAAAAGAGATGTATCCATTGGCGGCCACTTAACATTGAAGCGTATTGAAGATAGCACTTATATTTTTTTTACTATAAGCAGAATTAATATATTTCAAAGATACAAATTCAATATCGATATTTTTTGCAGGATAATGAATGAGAATGATTTTCAAAGAAATGTTTGTTCTTTTAGAAACTTTTTACAAGTTTAATTTCACCTTTATCATAGTTAATTCAAAGTAGCGTATTTAAGCGAAGTAAAATGTTATACCTTAAGCATGTTAGTTCAAAGTATCATATTTAAAAGGCTATTTTCAAGCAAATAATTCATTTTACATATATTTCTTTCTTTATTGCTGAACATAACGGACAAACAAGGGCAGACAAAGGGATTAAGTCGATCCCAGTGCGTAACTGGTACTTATTTAATCCACCCCGAAAGGATGGAAGACAAAGTTGACCTCGGGGTAATTTGAAATCAGAACGTAACGGCAGACGAAATACCCATTTCGTTATTGCCCACAAGGGGCTAAACATAGAGGGAACAAACAAGAACAGACGAACGGATTAAGTCGATTACATCGACCCCAGTGCGTAACTGGTACTTAATTTATCGACCCCGAAAGGAATTTGAACTCAGAACGTAACGGCAGACGAAATACCGCTAGGCTTTTCGCCCGGCGTGCTAACGACTCTGCCAGCTCGCCGCCCTCTTATTTTACACATATTACCACGAATAATTACGCTGACAAAAATTAAAAAATACTTATAAAATGCGTCCATTTCATAATTAAAAAATAAAAAGTTTTAATATAGAAATGTTAAAACATTTTCTCAAGACGCTAACGAGTGGGTTTTGCTGCCAATTCTAGCAGTCTGGAGACTATGCAATGACTCCGTCGTTGGCACTGTATTCCATGTTATAAACCGTTCTATATACGATTACGCCCTTTTTGCTAGGAGAGTGATATATAAAGAACATGGAACACGCCTGTCGATTTCACTCAGTCATTCGAACTAACAATGACGGGATCCTTGGTAATACACGTGAAACTATTACTGTATCATCAGGTTTCGTAGGTGCAGGCACCGGTGTATGTTTGTTTGTAAGCCAATCGGTTTCAGGTCCAGTCTCAAAACGCAGCATTCTAGTTAAGTGTCTTCATCTACTATCCCACGCAGACCAACGAATTTGATAGACGGAAATGGAGTGGAAGCCCGCTATACATACACACATACAGTAGAAGACACTTTCCCAAGGTACTATGCAGTGGGACTGAACCTGAAATCACGTGGCTGCAGAGCGAGTTTCTTGCGTATTCTTACGAAGAAAATGTTATATAAACTTTGATTAAAAAGACTGATTTTTTTGCGGTGGTATAATGTTTTTTGTTATTGTCTTCTTTCTCTTTTAATTCCAGGTTGCTATATCCGACTGTGTGTCTCAGAATTGCTTAGTTGTGCAAAGGAAGCCAAAGATTCCAAGCGGTCCTTCAATGATTGCAAGAGTGACTACAGAATGTGCGGTTTGAAATGCATGTCAAGCGCGACATCCTTGTCTGAATAAACGGAAAGATTTGCAGAAAAACACAAATTCCAAACTACTGATCTGATTTTCTAAAGCCAACTCTTTATGAACTGGAAACAAAGTGGAACAAACTTCATTATGTATAGCAATTTCAAGAATTATTAAAAATACTTAGATTTAAAGAAATATGTCTCTTTATTGTTATTTTAAATTATTTTGTTCCTTGCTTTGGTTTTATTCATTATGTTTGAAAGGAAAAAAAGCTGAACAATGTCGGAGAGAAGTTAGGCAGAATATATGTGGTGTCAATCAATGAAAACAGAGTAAAGATAGTGTATTACATTACACAGATTAATATTTCAGAAAAGATTAAGGTGACGAGCAAGCAGAATCGTTAGCACACCGGGCAAAATACTTAGCGGCATTTCATTTGTCTCTACATATTGGGTTCAAATGTCACCGATGTAGACTTTGCCTTTCATCTCTTTTGTCTTGTTCCAATATTTGAAACCAATATTTCAGAAAAGATTCATCTTATCAAATACAAGAAATAATACACTCAAAAACACATTTCTGCAAACTCTTTATTGCTGATAGTCACAGAGCAAATCTTGCCGTGGCTTATATGTATGTGGTGGATTTAACTCGTCAACCTATTTAAAACCACCATGTGGACCTCAAGTGCCATTAGTGAAGTACCGTCTGTTGCAAACATTCAGTGGAAGTTTCTTAACCAAGCTCGGAGATCCTGAAAATGGTCATGGGCTCTGCTCTTCCCCGCTGACTACATGATAGAAAATACATACATATTGGGCATTGTCAATGGAGTCGTTTCTTGCTCTCTCTCATTTTCTTTATTTACTGTATATGAGTAAGTGTGCCTATGCAAGCACCAGTGCATGCAGGCCCACACAGGTGTGTATGGAGGTAGGGATGGGCTTCATAACCTTCATACCTCCACTCGATCACACGCATTCTTACCCTTTCACCAATGCTGCTATAATAACCTGAGTTACTTAATTTGCATACTGGTGTATAGAAGAGCTTGCAAAGATGTATTGCATATGTATTTATGTACATACGTATACATGAAAACACACTCCTTCACTCATTCAGACACACACACATACATACATGGATGTATACAAACATACATACAAAAACAAACGTGTGCAACTGACTACAAATACATAGAGCTGAACATGGCATGCAACAAGAAAATAAAGAAAAAATTTGTACAGAAATCAACGTGAGTTCAAAATGAAATCAAACCTGATGTATGTGTGGTGGAGGGGTATGTGTGTGTGAGTATAAGCGTGAGAGAGAGAGAGCATTGCAAACAATGAATGCGATAAACATGGAATAAAAAAGTCGTTTAAATAAAAACATGTTAAAAACTATCTTGTACTGAATACTTAAATTTGTGAACTACCAAATCCACTCACAAGGCCCAAGGCTATAATAGAAGATGCTTGCCCAAAGTGCCACACAGTGGGGCTGGATTCAGAATCATGTGGTTGGGAAACAAACTTCTTAACACACAGCCACAGCTGTGCCTATATATGTATATATGTATATATGTGTGTGTGTATATATATATATATATATATATATATATATATATATATATATATATATATATATATATATATATATATATATATATATATATATATATATATATATATATATATATATATATATATATATATATATATATATATATATGTATATATGGCTGTGTGGTAAGTAGCTTGCTTACCAACAACATGGTCCTGGGTTCAATCCCACTGCGAGGCACCTTGGGCAAGTGTCTTCTACTATAGCCTCGGGTCGACCAAAGCCTTGTGAGTGGATTTGGTAGACGGAAACTCAAAGAAGCCCGTCATATATATGTATATATATGTGTGTATGTTTGTGTGTCTGTGTTTGTCCCCCTAGTATTGCTTGACAACCGATGCTGGTGTGTTTACGTCCCCGTCACTTAGCGGTTCGGCAAAAGAGACCGATAGAATAAGTACTGGGCTTACAAAGAATAAGTTCTGGGGTCGATTTGCTCGACTAAAGGCGGTGCTCCAGCATGGCCGCAGTCAAATGACTGAAACAAGTAAAAGAGAGAGTATATATATATATATATATATATATATATATATATATATATATATATATATATATATATATTCCATTAAAATAATTCTAAAGCCACTTTGGATGTCAACCAAATATCATCTTGCGAAGTGTTTCCTTTAAATCTTCTTCCATGTATGGTAAAAGTTCCTTAAAGCATTCTTTAGCAATGGATGTCTGTTTCTTGGTACCAGATAAAACCATTTCACCATATAAATATGTACTCATTGCCTACAAAATAAACAAAGGTTATGACATCAGATTACACAAAATTACAGTCTCAAATGAATAATTTCTTTCAATGGTTCAATGCCACAAATTTATAATAATTAACTGCGTCAACCCAATATATAACTGGTACATTTATGAATTTCAAAAAGAGAAAAGCGGAAAACAACTGAGACAGGATTTGAACTGAGAACAAATATAGCTGGAACTAAATATTGTTAGGTATTATTTATTCCAGTGCTACTGCTTTTATGACTTCAAACAAAAAAGATTTAAATTTTCATGTAATGACTGCTGTACTCCAGTATGGCCATAACCTACTAGTTTGAAATATCAGGGAAGATAAATATGACACTGTAAGTGTCTATAGCCATCACCATTATCATCATCGATTTAATGGCCCTTTTTAGATGCTTGCACAAGTCAGAAGGATTTGTTTGAGGCTGATTTTTCTATAGCTGGATGCTCTTCCTGTCATTAACCTTCACCTGTTTCTAAGCAAGGTATTATTTCCCCATGGTTGGACACATTTTCATGGAAGATTGGAAACAAAGGTCACCACTTGTATGACAATGACACATTTGTAACTACTGTGCAATGTCAACTGAAGACTACACACACACACACACACATACATATATCATCAGCAGCAGCATGATGATGCATATGTGTATGTGTGTGTTTGTGGTCCTTGTGTGTTGACACTGCACAATAGTTGTAAATGTCACACAATCATACAAGTGATGAGCCTTGATTCCAATCTTCCAGAGGATGGGCTTCTTTCAGTTTCCATTTACCAACTTCACCCACAAGGCACTGATCGGTCTGGGACTTTTGTAGAAGACACTTGCCCAAGATGCTGCTTGGTGGGACTGAACCCAAGACCACATGGCTAGAAAGTGACCTTCTTAATCACACTACTATGCTTGTACAAAATATTAGATTAGAATGTTTAGAATATCAAATTTTGGAAAATTCTGCATTTCTGATTAAATCTATAATACATTAAAGTGAAGTTCAATCCTGCTTGCTTGCTTGCGATGTTACACAGCCAAACCGGCACATAATGGGAAAATACTTTGAAAGTAAGGTGCCCCCGAAATGTGAATATGAATGGAATAAAGCAAGTTTCGCGTAAATTAAACCAGTAGTTATTGAGATATTTGGTGTTTGTGGGTATAAATACCCAAAACAGTGCATAATGGGAAAATACTTCAAAAATAACTTAACCCTGAAAGGGAAGAAACTTTAACCTTTTCCATTATGATGGGCAAAATATTTTTAAGTGAAAATGACTTCAAAAATACAGTAAATATTTTGTAAAAGACCCGTTTGTAACCTTGGTGTGAAATAGTTTTTTGCCATAGGTTTCTTTCAAGTGCATTCAACATATCTCACTGCCAAAGGTTTGGATGCTATTTCTAGCATGCCCTGCTACCACATAACAGCTATTTGCGATAAAGGACCCAAAATACCTGTTACGTGGAAGCAGGGTGTGCAAGAAATAGCAGCCAAATCTTTCCATTTCAAGGGGAAAAAGCAGTTTATGTGTGATTTAATTAAGCTTACCTGATGATATAAGAGAAAATTCTTAATATCTCCATAAAATTTAGCATATTTATTTTTTATTATGAGTTCACACCATCTATGCTGTATCTGCAATAAAAAGTATGATTTTTAAAAAAAATGCATTCATTTATTTTGCTTTAAATGATTAACAAAATTAATTAATTATGTAAATTACATAAAAAAAATATATCTTTTTAAAATGAATTTCAGCATAGAACTCTCTTTTACTCTTTTACTTGTTTCAGTCATTTGACTGTGGCCATGCTGGAGCACTGCCTTTAGTCAAACAAATCGACCCCAGGACTTCTTCTTTGTAAGCCTAGTACTTATTCTACTGATCTCTTTTGCCAAACTGCTAAGTTACAGGGACATAAACACACAAGCATCGATTGTCAAGCGATGTTGGGGCAACAAACACAGACACACAAACACATACACTATTAATAATTTTTTGACACAAAATAGATGGGAGAACGCAGACTCAATCCCAGTAGAAATAAGACTTAGTTTATCTACAATGGAAGCTTCCTTCTTTCCTAGAATCCTCAACTCTCTTGATGTAGTCATAGGGCACTGTCATGACATGCAGCATGTTTTGATCATTTAAACATGGCAGCATCTAATCCTCTCCAGGTTTAGACGCCAATTGCTTCTAGTGAGAAAGAAAAAGAACAATCAACCCCACTACTTGACTGGTGGTACTACTTAATTAGTTTCAAATTTTGACACAAGGCCAGCAATTCCATGGGAGTGGGTAAGTCAATTCCATCGACCCCAGTGTTCAACTGGTACTTACTTTATTAACCCAAAAGGATGAAAGGCAAAGTCGACCTCAGTGGAATTTGAACCCAGAACATAAAGATAGACACTAAGCATTTTGCCTAGCATGCTAACAATTCTGGTAATTCACCACCTTTGGTACTACTTATTTATTTAACAATCCCAAAAGGATGAGAAGTTAAAGTTAACTTAGGCAGGACTTGAACTGCAATTTTGTTCTGGTAACGTTTAAGACAAAGTTAATCTTAACCCAAGAAGTGATATAGTTAAAATATATCACATTACAATAAAGAGGAAAAAGAGCAGATATTTTGGGCTTCAGACTCCTTTTCAAAGAAGCAAAGCAAAAGTTCTGTGAGCTGAAGTTGAAATGTGACGAGAATATATTCCAACTGCAGCACAAGGAACACTCATTTCTCTTCCTCAATAAAGAGGTTCACCTCAAGACATTGAACTCTATCTTTTCTTCATGATAACTATGTATATTTAATGCAATTCCTCTGTTGATAACATATTGATGACCCAGACCCTCACTGGACTCCACTGATTCTGTTCCTAATTTAGACTGAATATTTGAAGTTAAGAATGGTAAACATCATTGAGCAAGAAATAAATTCTTTGATAATTGAGTGAATGAGACAATTTCCATTCTCAGTAAAGCACTTTTACTCTACTTACATTATTAATATTCTCACAAAAGGCTTTATCAGTAAAACTTTCTACTTCTTTAAATATCTAAATGTCTAAAATATTTTTCTTTCTTTCTTAGAGAGATCAGAAGGTGATGGTGAAGGAAAGGATTGATGGGAATCACAACATGAATACTCTTCTTTTTTTTTTTGTTCCCATCAACACAGCTGAGAAGAAGAGAGAGGAGGGGCAGGAGGGACAGAGAGAGAGGGAAAAACAGCTCCAGTACTTTATTGGTTCTTTATCAACTCTTGAAAGGGGTGATCTTGGTAGGATTCAAACTCAGAATGAAGAGAGTTGAAAAACCAAATGTTGCAATGCAGCATTCAATCTGGCAATCAGATAACTCTGTCAGTTTGCTGCCTTAACCATTTAGATCAGCACTTCTTAAACTATGGGTCACGACCCCAAATGGGGTTGTGAAGCGAAATGCTGGGGTCGTGAAAATTAAATTCAAACACTTGAATTTCAGTTTATAAGTTATTTCACAAATGTATACTTAATCCCTGGGGTCGTGAAAAATCTTGTGATGGAAAATGGGGCCATGAATAAAAAAAGTTTAAGAAGCGCTGACTTAGATACCAATTTGCCAGACACAATCCCTGGTTCTATGATACAAGCTCAGTTTTTTAGTGATGTAAATGAAAACCTTCTTCCATCAAATTTTCAACTTTATTTATGCTGCAAACACTAACTTAATAATGACAAGATATTTTAATAAACTACTAATTATTTTCCAGATTGAAATAAAGACAGAGTATTTCAACAGAAATATGGTAGCAGAAGGGTTAATGTCTAAGATGACTTGTTATAAATATGATTACAATTTTCTGTCCTCAAATATTTAATGATATAACAATCACTAAAAAAATATGACATTTTCATTAAAAAGATAAAATTTAGGACATACATCTGGATTAGCACAACTAATATCAAACTTTTCACGGATATTGTCCAGGATATTCTTTGGAACAGCAACATCAAGGAGTAATTCCAAAAACAACACAATCTGGTCTTGACATATCTTTAAAGACAAAAAAACAAATTGTTCAAAACAACAAAAAGAAACTGGTTTATTCAAATTTGCTTCAAAAATGTAAAATATTACACATTATCACATTATTTCAATGCTAGTTTAATCTTTATTTTAATTCCTTTGAGATAATACAATCTTTAGCCAATTTGATACTAATCTGCCTAAGATGGCCTCTGGTTGTACAATGCAAACTTTCTGTTTTAAAGTGATCTAAATTAAAGCCATCTCCCATTAAAATTTTATATTAATTAATGTTCCATTATAGGCGCAAGAATGGTTGTGTGGTAAGTAGCTTGCTTACTAACCACATGGTTCCGGGTTCAGTCCCACTGTGTGGCACCTTGGGCAAGTGTCTTCTACTATAGCCTCGGGCCAGCCAAAGCCTTGTGAGTGGATAGTAGAAGATCCTTGCCCAGGGTGCACCACAGTGGGGCAGAAACCAGAACTATATGACTGGGAAGCAATTTTCTTACCACACCACCATACCTGAAAATAAAAAAAAAGCATGTTGATTTAGAAAATATTAAAAAAAAGTAAAATTATATTCTGGGTTCTATAGTTGTTTGTTTGATTGTCTTAAGCTTGTTTCAGTCATTAGACAGCAGCCATGCTGGGGCATTGCCTTGAAGCATTTTAGTCAGGCAAATCAACCCCAGTACTTATTTTCCTTTTCTTTTTTTTCAAACCTGGTACTTATTCTATTGGTCGCTTTTGCTAAACTGCTAAGTTACAGGGACATAAACACACTAACACCGGTTGTCAACCAATCATGGGAAAAAAACACAAACACAAAGGCACACACACATAGATATATACATATATAAGTGCAGGAGTGTATGTGTGGTAAGTAACTTGCTTACCAACCACATGATCCCGGGTTCAGTCCAACTGCGTGGCACCTTGGGCAAATGTCTTCCACTATAGCCTGGGGCCAACCAAAGTCTTGTGAGTGGATTTGGTAGACAGAAACTGAAAAAAGCCTGTCATATATATATATATATGTGTGTGTGTGTATATGTTTGTGTGTGTATATGTTTGTGTGTCTGTGTTCGTCCCCCACCACCACCGCTTGACAACCGATGTTGGTGTGTTTATGTCCCCATAAGATAGTGGTTCAGCAAAAGAAACTGATAGAATAAATACAAGGCTTACAAAAAATAAGTCCTGGTGTCGATTTGTTCGACTAAAGGCGGTGCTTCAGTATGGCCACAGTCAAATGACTGAAACAAAAAATAAATAAATAAAATAAAATATACATATATATATATTTATGCAGTGATATGTAAGAGCGCCTGTGCAGTGCCCCATAAAAGCATCTGTGCCAATGCCACATAAAAGTGCCTGTGCAGTGCTACTTAAAAGCACCCAGTATACTCTGTAAAGTGGTTGGCATTGGGAAGGTCATACAGCTGTAGAAACCATGCCAAATCAGACTCAAATCAGCTCTGGTCACATTGTCCAACCCATGCCAGCATGGACAACGGACATTAAATGACGATGATAATGATGATGACGATAATGATGATACGACAGGCTTTTTTCAGTTTCCATCTAACAAATCTACTCACAAGGCTTATGCCAGCTCAAGGCTAGAGTAGAAAATACTTGCCCCAGGTGCCACACAGTGAGACTGAACCAGAAACCATGTGGTTGGGAAGCAAGCTTCATACCACACAACCACGCCTGCGCATTTGTTTATTTATATATTTTTTGTGCGCCTAATTTCTTCTTTTTTTTTTTTTTTTTTTTTGCATGCAAGCAACCGTTATGAGTGCATCACCATTCCCAAAGAAAAACTAAACATTGCCAGCAATTTTTTTATAGCAATTACAACAAAAAGATATTGAATTCATGAGATAATATTTATTCGAGGTGTTAATATACCCAAGTAAAGTTGGATAATGCAACTTGTTGCTAGAATGATAAGATATGATGTTGCTTTATTGGGTACACATTCGGTTTGATAGATTTAGAGTGACATATAAAAAGAAGGTGCGAATATGACAGATATATACATACATACATACATAAGTATAAACACACACACACACACACACACACACACACACATATATATATATATACATAAATATATGCATATATATATATATATATATATATATATATATATATATATATATATACATGTATATATACATACATACATGATTTTACATACAAATATAAATACACACACACACAAATATATATATACACATGTATCATATACATATATACATGTATAATATACAAATATATAAACATACACACACACACACACACATATATATATATGTATTATACATATCAATATATGCACACATTATATATATATATATATATATATATATATATATATATATATGCATATATATGCATACATTTATACACACATACATATATACAAATAAATATATGTGTGTGTGTTTGTGTGTGTGCATGAATATATATATATATATATACACACACATGTATATGTGTGTGTGTGGGTGTGTGTATATATATATATATATATATATATATATTACAAAAGTCAAGTCAGATAGCAAGAAGTCAAATAGGAAACAGTGAGTGGAAGAGAGAGCCGAAGAACAAAAAAAAAAAAATGGTATGCAGAAACACTATTCCATTTTTTTCTTTTATGTGAGAACATATGTAACACCTTCAGCTTAATGAAAAAATATAACACTCACTAAATCTGAGGAAAGATGCTGCTTGCTGGCAGAATGCTTTTCTTTCTAATCAGAAACAATGCTATAAATTTCTTCCAAATTTCTCTGATTTGTCACACACTGCATATTCAAATGAAATTGTATACTATAGAAAATACATACCATTCTTTCTTGTATTCTTGTATTTGTTCCAGTCATTTGACTGCGGCCATGCTAGAGCACCGCCTTTAATCGAACAAATCGACCCCAGGACTTATTCTTTGTAAGCCTAGTACTTATTCTATCGGTCTGTCTTGCCAAACTGCTAAGTGACAGGGACGTAAACACACCAGCATCGTGACACATCTATTTCCAAGTAAGTTTATCTTCACCATTTTGATGCAACTCTCTACTCTATACTATTTTCTTCCTCCATCCTTCTCTAATTCCCTTTTTCTCCCCTCACTCCTTCACCGTTTTCTGTCTCTCTCACTTTTTTCCCCTCTTTCTGTTTTCTCTCTCTCATTGCTCACACGTGATTATCGTCCATCTTTCTTTTCCTCAAGTGACCATCTTTCTTTTCCTGCATGCACATTCAAAAGAGCGGACATGTTTTTCTCTCACTCTCTCTCTCTCTTCTATCTTTTCTCATTTAAAAAAAAATGCTTTTCCCAGCATTCACTAGTTTCCACTCATTCTGGTCTAATGACCCTCCATGCTTGTTTTCGTTTGGTTTCCTTGTATGTCTCCGCTGTCATGTTTTTGTTCCCAACTTTCACCCTCCATAAATCTTAAATTTTATTTTAGAATTTATGGGAGCAACTGTCTTTGAAGACTCATATTGTCACTGAATGCTCGAAATGAGGAGACAGCCGACAACTGATGAAGGGTCCTTTCTCTGTTTTTACTTGTCCTGTTTTCCATCTTTTTCTCATTTATGTATTTAACATGTTTGCTTATGTATTTCACGTTATTTGCACCATTTGTGACATCTTGTACCCACATATGCATGTATATATATTATATATTATTTGCTATTATACACACACATACACATTATGAATCTTACCTATTTTAGTGCTATCTAGATAAGTAAGGTGAATCAGAGAATTTGTGTTAATTATATTGCTATACTTACTCATTTTACACACACTATAGTATTCCATAATATTCACAAGATTTAGTGTTGTAGAGTAACTAGATACTTATTAAGAATACTGTGGAACTTGTGACTAGGCAAAAAGTTCTTACTTAACATATAAAAAAAAACTATAGATCTACTTGTCATAACATCTCTTGCATAAGGTGTATTAAACCAAGTTACATTTTTTCGTCTTTTTAATATTTTCTTTTTTTTTTTTATAGTGTGATATTATTATTTATGGGATGTGCTGTTCAATGTTTGTTTTTTTTTTCTATTATATCAAGGAGTTCTGGTGGAATTTGCATAAAAAAAGGAGGAGAAAGAGAAGTTGTATTCAATTCCTTGCTAGGATTTATACAAATAATCTAGAAGAGAACCTAACAGATACAAAATCCTCACTTCTTCATATTTCACACATACACGAAAATCTTACATATACCTACTAAAAAAATTCTCAACGTTTATATTACTAAACTGTTTTAGAATTACTAACATAGGCACAGAAGTGGTTGTGTGGTAAGTAGCTTGCTTACCAACCACATGGTTCCGGGTTCAGTCCCACTGCATGGCACCTTGGGCAAGTGTCTTCTACTGTAGCCTCGGGCCAACCAAAGCCTTATGAGTGGATTTGGTAGACAGAAACTGAAAGAAGCTTGTCGTATATATGTATATATATATATGTGTGTGTGTGTGTGTGTGTGTTTGTCCCCCCTAGCATTGCTTGACAACCAATGCTGGTGTGTTTATGTCCCCATAACCTAGCGGTTTGGTAAAAGTGACCGATAGAATAAGTACAAGGCTCACAAAGAATAAGTTCTGGGGTCGATTTACTCGACTAGAGGCAGTGCTCCAGCATGGCCACAGTCAAATGACTGAAACAAGTAAAAGAGTATATCCTATGAAATCAAAACAAAACATAATTAATAAGGCAATGTATACTAACAGGCTTGAAGTTGAGGATATCCATTAAATCTTCCAATGGTTCTGAACTCTTTTGTGCACAATGCTTTTCAATAAGCTGTACCTGAAAATTAGAATATTTGAGAATTAGTGCAAGTTTCGTTTTGCTTGTTTTTTTCTGGAGTTTACCACCCACTCAATACAGAAACGACCATGGACAAAATATCTTTGAGCAAAGCTGACCCTGGGTTAAACTGCAACATGAAATATCTTAGTAAGTTAGTATTTCATATTATGTAATATAGTGATTTGAAAAGTTTCTATGAACTGAGATTATCTGGGCAATTCATCATGATGATCATCATCATCAACATGTTTTCCATGCTGGCATGGGTTGGACGGTTTGACAAACATCTGCCCAGGCTCCAATTGTCTGTTTTGGCATGATTCTTATGGCTGAATGCCCTTTCTAGTGCCAACCACTTTACAAAGTGTATTGGCATCAGCACGGGTTCTTTTACATGGCATCAGCATAGATACTTTTATGTGGATCCAGCATGGGTGCTTTCATGTGGTACTGTCATGAGTGCTTTTACATGGCACCAATTAGTAGAGAAAAACTGCCTTCATACAAGCAAGATACAAAAGACGAAACAGACACAGAAGTCTGGTGCAGTCTTCTGCCTGGTCAGCTGCTGTCAAACCATTCAACCCATGCCAGCATGGAATATAGATGTTAAACAATGATAATGATGATGATGATGATGATGATGATGATGATGATGATGATATTATCTTGCTACATCACCATACAATCTCAGCTTTGTTTTCTTCAGCATTGTGAGAAAATCTTCATGGGGTCCAGCATGAATCTGGATGGATTCACAGACATGACCATACATAATCTAGTCCAAATATGAGAGGGCAAAGATGAAATAACATCTTATTTCCAATGACTCTATCTTTTTCTGTATCTCAGCAGTGAGGGTCCTTTTCTCTAACAATACATCTTCACCAATGGCAGTCAAAATGAGCAAAGCAAACAATTCCAACTTTCAGTCCATCCCAAGTCATCAAACACTATTTTTATTATTCTGATCGTGTATATTAGAGTTTATTTTCGCTTTTTATTGGTTGAAAAAAGTAAAAAGTTAAGAGAAGTTCTCACCTGATTACATACATCACTGATAAGACTTAGTTCTGTTGGTATTTTGTAACCCAGTAAAGGCTGCAATATATATATAATATAGAAACATCAGAAAGATAATTTCTACTGGAAACTGTCATCAAAAACTACATGTGTGTGTGTGTGTGTGTCTATATATATATAAAGATGAGAATGTGTGTCTGTCTGTGTGAATCCCTAAAACTCAAGAACTACACAACTGATTTCATTCAAATTTTACACATGCCTTACTTAGGGTCCACACAGTGTCATGGGCCAAAAAAAAATTTCAACTTCTTGCCAAATGCAAGCCCAGAGCAATCCCTTGTCTCTTACACTATTTCAGTATTATGTCTCTATTGTAATGTGAGATAATATTTTCAGTTTGAAAGAAGTCTGTCCTATATATATATATATATATATATATATATATATTCCTTATGCATTCCAAAACCAAGTTACCAATTTTGACATATGGGGTACCAAAATATTCA
Organism: Octopus bimaculoides; assembly: GCF_046866305.1. Classification (NCBI taxonomy): domain Eukaryota; kingdom Metazoa; phylum Mollusca; class Cephalopoda; order Octopoda; family Octopodidae; genus Octopus; species Octopus bimaculoides. Next base: position 65,572,567 of record NC_142936.1, on the reverse strand, counting down.
GTACTATTTCAGCTACAAACTAAACTTAATTTCCGTTTACATATTTGCATTTCAAAAATTTTACATTATAATCTTTTCCATAAATCAACTATCGTAAACATTTTCTACGACGATGATGACGTCACATTTTCTATGTGTGTGTTCCTAAAAAGACATCAACCATCATGACACACACCTTCACTCACTCACTCTATCTCTCTCTCTTTCTCTCTCTCATAGATGCCCTTCCTAACACCAACCACTCCGAGAGTATAGTAGATGCTTTTTATGTGCCCCAGGCATGGGAACTAGTCAGGGAGCACTGGCATCGACCACACTCGGAGTGCTCTTTTTACATTCCACCAGCACAAGAGCCAGTCAGGGGGCCAAAAATACTAACAAAATTACTACTCCTCAATGCTCTGTGAACACTGTAAAGACTGTAAGATGTGACATGGGCATCATGAAACCCAAGTTCCTTCAAAGTGTGACAGTCTTTGGGTGTGCTCCTCCTGTGGTCAAACCCAGGCTGGATGGAATTGCTGTTGGAAGGCCATATGTGTGGCAGCAAGATTTGGCCCCATGCCATACCTCCAGAAAAGTTGGAGAATTTCTATGACTTCATAACCCAAATTTCTGGCCTCCTAATTCCTCCGATTGTATTCCCATGAATTACTATGAGTGGGGCACAGTTGAGAAAGGAACCAACTGTTCTGCCTGAAACACCAAGGTCAAGCTGGTAGCCAAGATCAAGGAGGACATTGAAGAGCTTCTCATGAACACAGAGTGAAATCATGTGCCAGGTTCCAGAACCATTTTGAGACCATAGTGGAAGCTGGGGGTGACTACATTGAGTTAACTGTTGTCTCCCAGCTATAATCTGGTCAGTATCTTTTTACTTTTTAAAACACTTTTATCTTTGGGTGGGATATTGTGCTTTCTTTACCTTTTATGCAACCTGTCAAATTTAGCCCAAACACCTTCTATGTCCACACACACACTTTTATTTGCCAGATAATGTAAATAAACCATTTTAGTTTGTTTTGTTGAAGTAATCCCTCAAAATATTACCACACATAAATAATAAAATACTTACTTCTGGAAGACCTGCTCTATCCAGCCACTCTGTACAGATCTGTGTTGTGCTTAAACCTTCTTTACTAGCAATAAAACAGAAAACTGAGAACTTAAAGGAAGAATGCCATTTGAAAAATTTCAATTTTACAGCAAATTTGACTAAAACAGCCCCTATTAAAATGTTGAGTTTTTCAAGACTCAAAGAAAAGTCTTCATCACACTCCTCCATACCTCCATTATTAAAAAAAAAATCAATATTTTTATTTTATTCTATATGGCATGACTGTGTGGTAAGAAGCTTGCTTCCCAACTACACGGTTCTGGGTTCAGTCCCACTGCATGGCACCTTGGGAAAGTGCTTTCTACTATAGCCTCGGGCCAACCGAAGGCCTTGTGGGTGGATTTGGTAGATGGAAACTGAAAGAAACCCAACATATATCATGTGTGTGTGTGTGTGTGTGTGTGTATTTTGTCAGAAATACAAAAACAAAAAAGATTAAATAGAAAATTTTAAACAAAAAACATTGGGAATATAAAAAAAGTAAAACCATAAAATTAAACTTTAAAACACATACCTTAAATTAGGACAGACATCAAATAATAATTTGAGGAAATCCTAAAACAAGAAAATAGTTAAAACTTAAAAATATATCAAAGTACCATCATCATCATCATCATTTTAATGTCCAAATTCTTCATTACTTTCAAAATTAATCAAAATAATGCTACTGTAATCCAACAGAAGTATGGTAACAAAAGGGTTAAAGTGATTTAACCCTTTAATATTTAAAATGACCATATCTGGCTCAAATATTCTACCTGTTTTATGTCCAAACCAATCAATCTGGCCTCTCATATATACCTTTACAATGTCATTCTAAAACTAAACAATCACATCACTGAAATTTTGAATAAATGACCTAATATATGATTAATTCTAAACAATACTCTCTTTTACTAGTTTCAGTCATTTGACTGCGGCCATGCTGGAGCACCACCTTTAGTCAAGCAAATCGACCCCAGGACTTATTTTTTGTAAGCCTAGTACTTATTCTATCAGTCTCTTTTGCTGAACTGCTAAGTTGCGTAAACACACCAGCATCAGTTGTCAGGCGATGTTGGGGGGGGGGGGGGACAAAAACAGACACACAAACACACACACACATATATATCATCATCATCATCGTTTAACGTCCGCTTTCCATGCTAGCATGGGTTGGACGATTTGACTGAGGACTGGTGCAACCGGATGGCTACACCAGGCTCCAATCTAATTTGGCAGAGTTTCTAGAGTTGGATGCCCTTCCTAACGCCAACCACTCAGAGAGTATATATACATATATATACGACAGGCTTCTTTCAGTTTCCATCTACCAAACCCACTCACAAGGCTTTGATCGGCCCGAGGCTATAGTAGAAGACACTTGCCCAAGGTGCCACGGAGTGGGACTGAACCCAGAACCATGTGGTCGGTAAGCAAGCTACTTACCACGCAGCCACTCCTGCGCCTGTGAATAAATAAGCATTACACTTTACAGAGTAATTAAGATTACTCATCACTTAATCATCACCATCTGATTGAGCTTGCTCGGACATTTTTAACCAGCACATACCATCTATCACAGTCCTGCATTACTTGAGCGAGGTCTTCTGAGAGGCATCCAGTGCCTCTGGGGAGTTGATCTACATTTGTTGTATCCAGACGACCAGCCCCATAGCCATAGGTCACTTGCCAGCTCTTGTTTAGCTCATCAACAATGTTCTGCAAAGTGATATGAGTATCCCTTGAGAGAGAGAGAGAGAGAGAGAGAGAGAGAGAGAGAGAGAGGAGAGAGAGAGAGAGAGAGAGAGAGAGAGAGAGAGAGAGAGAGAGAGAGAGAGAGAGAGAGAGAGAGAGAGAGAGAGAGAGAGAGAGAGAGAGAATAGGCTTCTTTCAGTTCACCATCTCTGAAATTCACTTACAAAGCTTTGGTCAACAAGAGCCATAATAAAAACACTCACCCAAGATGCTGTACAGTAGGATTGAACATGAAACCACATGGTCGAAAAGCAAAGTTCTTAACCACACACACATACTTATATATATATATATATATATATATATATATATATATATATATATATCAATAGATTTAACTTTTATATCATACAACATAAAATACTTTTTCTCTAATCTGGACTAAATCATGAAATTTTCTTATTAAATCATACTGTATAATAACCAAAATATTAAAACAAAAAATACTTATAAAATTCATCCAACAACCCAGTTTTCAAACATGTCTAAATATTGGACAAACAGAATAAAATCTCTAATAATCATAAATTATTAGATATTTATCCATCTTTTAGATAAGCAAATGAGCTCAAATCATAAATAGCTGATACTAAAGGATTACAGGAGCTACCAATCAGATCTCTTTCTATACATACATACATATACTACTTTTATTTTTCTATTTCCTTGTTCATTGCATTTTACAACCCTTTACTGCATTATTATCTGCTTAAATAAGTTCTCTTAAGATGTGAGGATTTTTCAAAAATTAATTTTAAATCAGAAATATTCAAGATAAGATTACATAAAGAACAAAATCCATTTTTCCTTTTCTTCTCTTTTTACATCATATGTTTAATCCAGTCCTTTGATATTCATGTGCAGCTCATTTGTCAACCTCTAGTGACAATTGTTCCAGATCTTTATATTCTGAGTTCAATTCCTGCTAAAGCTAACTTTGTTTTTTTATATTCGTTCAGGGTCAATAAAATAAAGTACTGGTCAAGCATTAAAGTAAACGGTATTGATTGCTCCTCGCTCCCCTCAAAATTTCAAGTCTTGAGCCTAAGTAAGAACCTCATCATCATCATCATCATCATCATTTAATATCTGTTTTCCATGCTGCTGGTGTGGTTTGGATGGTTTGACAAGAGCTGGCTAGCCAGAGTGTTGTACCAGGTTCCACATGTCTGCTTTGGCATTGTTTCTACTGCTGGACGACCTTCCTAACACCAACTGCTTTAGAGACTGTACTACGTACTTTTTTACATGGCACCAGCATGGGTGCTCTAGTATGTGGTGTCAGCAGGAGAGCTCTTTACATGGTGCTGGCAAGTTTCCCCGCCTTGGAACTTTCCAGGAAGAAATTCCTCCCCTTCCTTGGAACTTTTCAGAAAGTCATTCCTTGGAACTTTCCAGGAAGCACCACACTCGGAACTTTCCCAAAATTCCTCGGAACTTTCCAGGAAGTCGATCTTAAATCATCGGAACTTTCCCGGAAGTCGATCTTAAATCATCAGAACTTTCCAGGAAATCATCGGAACTGTCCCGGAAGTCGAGCTTAAATCTCCGGGACTTTCCAGGAAATCCTAGAAAATTTCCAGGAAGTCGATCTTAAATCCTCGGAAATTTCAAGGAAATCCTAGGAATTTTCCAGGAAGTCGATCTTAAATCCTCAGATCTTTCCCAGAAATCCTAGGAATTTTCCAGGAAGTCAATCTTAAATTCTGGGAACTTTCCAGGAACACATGGGAATTTTCCAGGACGTCGTTCTTAAATCCTTGGAACTTTCCGGAAGTACTAACATCGGAACTTTCCAGGAAGTCCCATCCTTGGAACTTTGCAGGATACCATTGGAACTTTCCAGGAATTACCTCCCCGGAACTTTCCAAGAAGTAGTTTGTCCTCGGATCTTTCCAGAATTTTCCAGGAAGTCATTCTTGGAACTTTGCAGGATACCAACGGAACTTTCCAGGAATTCCTTCCTTGGAAATTTCCAGGAAGCATCTCAGAAAGTCGCATCCTCGGAACTTTCCAGGAAATAGCTCGTCCTCGGGCCTTTCCAGGAAGTACCATCCATGGAAGTGTCCAAGAAATCATCGGAACTTTCCATGAAGTTCTCGGAACTTTCCAAGTAGCTCATCGTCCGAACTCTCCAGGAAGTACCAGCCTTTGAACTTTATAGGAAATCTTCGGATCTTTCCAGGAAGTAATTCCACTTTATTTGGAACTTTCTGGGAAGTATTTCCTCACTCTCGGAGCTTTCCAGAAAGTAATTCCTCCCCTCCTCGGAACTTTTCAGTAAGTAATTCCTCCCCCTCTCCGAAACTTTCCAGGATGTAATTCCGACCCCTTCTTGGAACCTTCCAGGAAGTAATTCCTTCCCTTCATCTCCCTCCTTGGAACTTTGCAGGAAGTAATTCTTCACCCTCCTCGGAACTTTCCAAGAAGTAATTCCTGCCCTTCTCGGAACTTTCCATAGCAGCTAAATCTGCCTCAAAACTCCCTACTGTATTAATGCAACAATTCTGCATACTATGCAGTTTGAATGAGAAACTGTAAGGTGTGAGAGCAACTGGTTGTGTTAGTGGTAGAAGAAAGGGGCACTGCATTAGAAAAAGTTTTAATCGATGTTCTTCGTAAGTATGGAGGCTAGGAAAAATAGAAGAGGCATTAAGAAGTTGACATTAAGAATTTCTTTAACAGAAAATGAAGCTGTAAGAATTAACGTGGAAACTGTATGTAAGAATTAATAGCAGACGTATTCAATTTAAGAAAAGTGAAGATAAAAGCTAAGTGAAGAAGTATGGAATCAGTAATTTTTATACGCTTATAGAAAAAACAGTTCATATTACAGAATAGATACATACCTGTTGAAGACGAAAATGTATGTGAGAGCTATTGTATTGGACATGTGTATAATCATAGAGAAAGTGAAAGAGATATGAAATGGACGTGTGTGTGTGTATGTGTGTCTGTGTTTTTTGCGGCTAATTTGGCAGGAGTTTTGCAGTCAGCAGGAGGTGGTTTGTGTTTCATCTCTCGATCAACGGCCGGACAAATGAAAATATTTTTTTAATATGCGTTGTGGGGAAAGGGGATCTTTTGAAGTGGATGCCAAATGAAAAGAGACATGGACAGTTTTATGACTGAACTTCTTTTGAAGTTGGTGTGAGACAGAAGAATTGATTTGCATGCATATGTCTGTGTGTGTGTGTGTGTGTGTGTTTGATGGGGTGTGCGAAACAGAGAGTGTAATGTTGGTGTGTGTATATATGAGAGAGAGAGAAAGAAAGAGAGATAGAGAGATAACTGAAATTTTCTTCAGTTTTTGTAGTGAGTGAATGTGTGAGTGATTGACAGAGAAAAACCGAGAGAGAGAGAGAGAGTAATTATGTATGTATGTATGAATGGCTTCAGTGACACACACTCACATACACACAGGATGTTTTAATCGATTTTCTCGGTAACTATGGGGGCTAAGAAAAAATACAAAGCGTGTTCCAATCTATGCACCCGTCTCCACATGTGTGCCATTTTTCACACGAATCCACCCAGCCGTTTGGCCGTGAACCTCGAGCCAAGAAAGAATACAATGGTCGCCCATGTTCAATTTATATTATATATATATATATATATATATATATATATATATATATATATATATATATACATATATATATATATATATAAAATAATTATGATTCAGTTGAATTAAGTACTTAAGTTGAGACACCAAGTCAATCCAGTATTATCTGCACTGCTCGAAGTAAGGTGAATAAAAAGCAAATAAGTAACAAGGATGTCTATATGCAATCAGTAACAAATATTTTATGTCAATGCTTTACCTGAGAAGTCACTAGTTGACCATGGTACTTAGTGACATAAACTCTGAGGAAATCTTGAAACTGCTCCATTCCGACGATTTGTGCAAGGTACCTGAGAAGGAAATAACCCTGAAAAAAATTCAAAGATAAATATCAGTGTGTGTGTGTGTGTGTGTGTGTGTGTGTGTGTGTGTGTGTATGCGTGTGTGCATACACATACACACAAACAGAAAATGCTATGAATGAAAGCTTATCAATAAAATATATGATTGAATAAAATAGCAGCAGCCACCACAGGAACTGCCTTCTAATCTTAGGAGAACACCTTGACAACTGATCAAGCTGATATTCCTGCACATCTATGATGTTGGATAATTGATTTACTTCTACAACCAACTAACTCTGACCCATAGGACTTCTCAAAGAGCTTCTTATTTCTATTCAACAGAATAATCTCACTACCATAATTTATGTTATGGCAAAATGTTACAACAATACAGAGAAACATCAATGTTTTAAGCAAATGATCTATCAAAGACACCCTAGTATGTTAGCATCTTTTGCATAACTGTGTTAGTTAAGAAGTTTGCTTCTCAACCACATGGTGTTAGGTTCAGTCCCATTGCATGGCACCTTTGGCATGTGTCTTCTACTATAACACTGAGCCAATTAAAACCTTGTGAATAGATTTGATAACAGGAACTGAAAGAAGGTTGTCATTCATGTATCTGTGTGTGTGTATGTGTGCGCACACGCACACAGGAAAGGCTTCTTACATGTATATTTATAAACAAGTGTCACTGCCATACAGGCAGTGTCATTCATTTCCAATATTCTATAAAAACATATCCGGTCAGGGGTAAATAGCATCTTGCTTGGAAATAGGTAAGGGTATCCAACCTTAGAAAATCTGCCTTAACAAATTTTGTCCGACTCATGCAAACGGGGAAAACGGAATGCTAAAACACTGGTAATAAAGATCTCCAATGCAATAAAAAAGTCAAAGTGTTTGAGAGCCGTTGCATTCCAGCTCCCTGTCAGACGTGTATGCAGCATGTATGATACACTGATATAGGGAAACAGTTATAGGCTGAAATAGATCCACACCGACATCCACAAAACAAATCTCAGAGTGTTGCATATGATTTCAGCTGTAGACTGGCTTGAAGTGAAGGTGTGTATCTTAGTGGTTAGGGTGTTTAGCTCACAATCGTAAGGTCATGAGTTCGTTTTCTGGCAGTGCATAGCGTCCTTAAGCAAGACATTTTATTACACATTGCTCCAGTACACTCAACTGAAAAAAAATGACTTGTATCTGTATTTCAAAGGGCCAGCCTTGTTGCATTCTGTGACATGCCGAATCTCCCTGAGAACTAAGGTAAAGATATGCGTGGCTGTGGAGTGCTCAGCCTCTTACATATACTCTTTTACTTGTTTCAGTCACTTGACTGCGGCCATGCTGGAGCACTGCCTTTAGTCGAGCAAATCAACCCCAGGACTTATTCTTTGGAAGCCTAGTACTTATTCTATCGGTCCCTTTTGCCGAACCGCTAAGTTACAGGGACGTAAACACACCAGCATCGGTTGTCAAGAGATGTTGGGGGGACAAACACAGACACACAAACATGGAAGGGCATGGCGTTAGGAAGGGCATCCAGCTGTAGAAACTCTGCCAAATCAGACTGGAGCCTGGTGTTGCCATCCGGTTTCACCAGTCCTCAGTCAAATCGTCCAACCCATGCTAGCATGGAAAGCGGACGTTAAACGATGATGATGATGATGATGATGATATACAACAGGCTTCTTTCAGTTTCCGTCTACCAAATCCACTCACAAGGCTTTGGTCGGCCCAAGGCTATAGTAGAAGACACTTGCCCAAGGTGCGACGCAGTGGGAATGAACCCGGAACCATGTGGTTGGTAAGCAAGCTACTTACCACACAGCCACTCCTGCGTTAATTTCACAAGCAGGCTGTTTTGTTGATCGGATCAATTGGAACCTTCATTGTCTTAACCAACAGGATGTCAGACTGCCTTGGACAACAGTTGAAAAGTAAGGGAGAGAACCCTGAGCGACCCGACCATAATCCTTTAACCATGAAATAAACTAACTTGTGGAATATTATCTTCATCGCAAGCATATTGCAAAACAAGCAAAAGAGTTTTCCAGGAAAAACAGTAGGTAATATCGCCATCATCATCATCGTCATTTACTGTCTGTTTTCTATGCTGGCATGGGTTGGACGGTTTGACTAAAAACTGGTAAGCTGGGGGAGCTGTACCACGTTCAATCTGATTTGACATGGTTTCTACAACTAGATGCCCTTCCTAATGCCAACCACTCCAATAGTGTAGTGGGTGCTTTTTACATGCCACTGGCACATGTGACAGTTACGAAACACAGGCATCAGCCACAATTGCAATCTCACTTGGCTTGACAGGTCTTCTCATGTACAGTATATTGCCAAAGGTCTGTCCTGTGTCACTGCTTCCGTGAGACCCAAAGTTGGAAGGGTGCTAAAAAACCCCCCCGAAAAATGCATGTTTTTTGTTGTTTTTTTTATAAGCATAAATGGACCTAATATCATCAAATAAACACAAATAAGTACAGACACAGGCATGGATGTGTGTTTCAAAAGTTTTCTTCTTAAGCAAATGGTTATAGGTTCAGTCCCACAGTACAGCATTTTGGGTAAATGTCTTCTATTATAGTGCTGTTCTCCAACGAAACACAATACGTTGATTTACTGTGTTTTGTAGAAAAATGGACATTTGAATTCTTTGAACCATGCCACATACATACCAGAGATATGGCAATATATGATATACAGTAAGTTGAAAACTGGATAATTTTTTTTTTTTTTTTTTTTTTCAATTATCTCAGTTTCTTGTTTTTAAATTTTGTCTGAGGAGGCAAGTTCAGCCCTGCAAATTTGGTAGATGGAAAATGAAAGTAGCCCATTATGTGTATGTGTGCATACATGTGTGTGTGTGTGTGTGTTTACATTTGCATTCTACAAAAGACACCCACAATACTCAGTGCTGTTGTTATCACTACTGCTGACAAATTGTCTGCTTGCTTTACACCTTCAAAGATGTGTAAAAATAAATGATCCCTTACTTGAAAATAAATAAGATTTAGCAACAGCAAGGGAAGGTATCCAGCTACAAATCAATGCCTCAATAATGTATTCACCTAACCCATACCAACAATGAAAAATGGACGTATTCAGTTGTCTTATAAATATCTTCATTTCTTTCCAATGTTATTTGAATTAACACGCAAAATATTTTTATTGTAGTGTTTTGTGGGGTGTTTTTTTTAGCACCATTCTACTACAACTTTTGTTCATTTTTGAAATTTCATTAAATTTTAACTTTTTTTATGGCACCAACAATGGCAAGGTCACCAAGTAATTTGCAAGACAAAGATCCTTTGAGAGGAGAAGAGGCATTGGAGGTAATCTTGTGTCAGATGAACTGTTCGAGTGTGACGGAGAGACAGAAACAGGTGTCTTGCTATAGAGGAGGTACATGGTGAGAAAAAGAGAGAGAGAGAGAGATAGACAGTACCAAGTACAAAAATAAAATGAGTTTTTTCAATACCTGCTTCTCTTTGCTTTCAGTTGAGGTTCCATAGCTACCAAAGCCACTCAAGACATATGTGCTATGTTTGGAGAAGGCAATATTACTGAAAGAACTGCAGAGAATGGTTTTTAATCAAGGAGGGGAAATTCAACCTCACAGACTCTCTGCATCCAGGCTCACCGGTTCAGTTCAATAAGGATCAACTGTACAAGGTCATCTATGAGGGTCCATGCCAATCCACAAGAGAATTGGCATAACAGATGCTCTCATATTACTGTTGTCTGCCACCTTCACTCAATGGGCAACCTAGCTGAAATGATTCAACTGGCAACATAGTGAACTTTTTTAACACAACAACAGTCACCCCATCCACCCTCCATATTGCTAATTTGACTAAAAATGCTATTCAAGAGCTCAGAAGGAAAGCTCTACAAGGTGCTTCGATTCAACAATGATGTGTTTAAAGATTTCTTTAAGACAAGACCTGGTGATTTCTACCATCAAGGCATTGACAAATTAATTAGTGGAACATTGGTAATGAAAGAGAATATATTAGTGACTGAATTGTTAAAATTGTTAATGAAATTAAAAATTAAAATAAATGGAAAAAAAAATTTTATCTGATGATTTAATAAAATGAACAAATGAAACCATTTAAAAAATATAAGGAATTAACTTACTTTTAAATAATGTACTTGCATACATTTTTTCTCAGGGTTCATACCATTTTTAATATAATTAGTTTTCTTTTCTTCAGGAACATCCCTGTTTGGTCTGAAATTATATAGTAAGACTAAAAGAAATGTGAATTTCTTCCTTAGGACTACGGATAATACAAGTAATGAAGGATTATAGCTAACAGAACTGATCCCAGCATCTTATTAGTACATATCTGACTGACACTGAACCTATTTGCAGAGAAAAATGAAGTCGTAGTTGACGTGCTGAAGGAATGAGCTTGGGACCTACATGAATGAAATAAAACACTATTCTGTCATATTATTTATTCCAAAGTGCAAACAATTTTAGCAAACCCACTGCAATAGAGAATATTATAGAGGATATCATTGCCACTGTTTCAACATTCATTTTCCATGCTCACATGAGTCAGACAAAATTTGCTGCAGCAGATTTCCCTATGGCCTGATGCCTTTAGTGCTACTAACTCTCAACTGCTTCAAAATAAGGTAATATTTCCCTATGACCAGATGTGTTTTCACAGAAGACTGAAAACAAAGGACACCACTGGCATGATGGTGACATTTATTTTACAACTATGATGTGTCGTCAAAGCAAAGAGAGAGTAACACTCACCCACACATATTTATATATAAATAGATATCATCATCATCATCGTTTAACGTTCGTTTTCCATGCTAGCATGGGTTGGAAGGTTTGACTGGATCTGGAGAGCCAGCGACTGCACCAGGCTCCAATCTGGTCTGGCAATGTTTCTACAACTGGATGCCCTTCCTAACACCAACCACTCCGAGAGTGTAGAGGGTGCTTTTTATGTGTCACCGGCACAGGAGCCAGTCAGGTGGGCCTGGCATCGATCACATTTGGATAGCGCTTTTTATGTGCCACCGGCACAGAAACCAGTCAAGAGGTACTGGCATCAGCCATGTTCAGATGGTGTCAGCTCTGATGTCAGCTTTGGCATGGTTTCTATGGCTGGATGTCCTTCTTAAAGCCAACAACTTGACAGAGTGAACAGGGTGCTTTTTTCATGCCACCAACACCAGAGAGGTTGCCAAGTAATTAGCAAGGCAAAGATGGAAAAGAATAGATGCATAACATCATGAGCTTATTCATCATCATCATCATTATTTAATGTCCGTTGTCCATGCTGGAATGTGTTGGATGGTTTGACCAGGGCTGGTAAGCTGAGGGGCTACACCCGACTCCAGTTTGATTTGGTATGAAATGTTTATTTCATACATTTAAAGGAATAAAAAACATCAGAAATTAATAAGCTACTAACCTCATAATTTGCAGACTCGTATCAGTATGTTCCAGTTCAGCAGAAAGTAATTTATATTTCAAGAAGGCTCGTAACTCAAATAGTTCATCTAACTAAAGAAAATAGATAATGTTTGAAAAATATCCGAGGTTATGAAACAATTTTCAAAATAGCTCAAAAAACAAGAGACTTTTAAGAATACATTTTAACCCTTTCATTACCAACCCGGCTGAAACTGCCTCTGGCTGTGTAGTACAAATGTCTTGTTTTCATAAGTTTTGAATAAAAATCGTCCACTAAACCTTAGTCAGAATTTATGTTCTTAACACTAACTTATTGATAACTAAGTAATTTTACTAAATTCTTTGTTATATTTAAAATAATTGAAAGAAATGCAGAGCATCTCAAAATAAATACAGTAATGAAAGGGTTAAACATAATAATTTATATGCTTTTTATATTCTTGCAGTTTTGCATACATCTAATGAATTATTATCTGTTTGGCAAACCTCCAGTGTGCATCAACAAACAACACTGTGTAACATGATTTTTGTTTTTGGGTAGCAACTGTTATTTCCTATTTGCTTACCCCTAGAAAGTATCATAAATGGCTAATATTTCCTTCAAACTTTGTTTTTGTTACAGTTGTCCAAACCCCAAAGAATCCCTCTCAACACACGGCTATCATGTTCCCCAACTACTCCTGCTCATGATCAGAGATGTACATGTTGTCAACCACTAAGGGTTCAAGTGGTTAAGGTCAATCAAATAATAAGCAAATCTGTGATACTGAGCAGAAAGTTCTAGAAAATTCTGCTTTAGTAACTCAGTGCTGAATCTGTCTCAAATGTAATAGAAAATAGGTCAGTTTCAAAACATTGATATCCAGGTCATAAAAGCAGAATTTGAAGGGAATAGTAGTCATTTCCTTTGATTTCGAGACAGAAACAAATAGGAAATAACACTTACTGACCATAGGCAAAAATATAAATTTTCTTACACAATGTAATCTTTATGCTGGTTTCTATAAACACGAGCCACTACACTTGTTAAAATCATTGATCCAAGAGTAGCTTTGACTGAAAAGACACACAATGATGTTGTAAAACTGCAATGTCTCAAAGTACCTTTACATTAATGAGTCCCACATTATCAACACAAATAGTCAAGAGAGAGACTAAAAAAACTGGCACATTCATGTTCATGTTCAAATTTGCCAGAACATACTGTGAACTAGCTTAAAAGCCGCCCTATTGGGCAGCTTTTGAGCTAGCTCCTGTAGAGGGCTCTTCATTGGGCCTTGAGCCCAATAACGACACTTCATGCATTGAGTACATATTAAATTTCATTAAATTTGACCAATATTTTGAAGCAATGAACAATTTTCGTCAAAATAATGATATATGTCAACTTGGAACTTATTGCAAAGCTTCATGATAAACAACATTTTTTATACAATTTTTTTTCTGTCTAACCTCTTTCTTTCTCTCTCTCTCTCTCTCTCTCTCCCTCTTTCTGTTGATTGTTTTCAATCATCACCATCACATGTACCACCACCATCGCCACCACAACTACCCTACATACACCATTCAGACTTCTGATGCCACCATCATCAACACCTTTGACTTCACCACCTTCCCCTCTATCACCATTACCACTGTCTTTCACATCTCTTACTATCACCATCATGCTTGACCGCCTCAGCTACCACCACCACCACCACCATCATCATCACCATCACCTCCGCCTCTATCACGACTACAGCTCATACTATTACTACCACTCCCATTACCATCTCAACTGTCAATCTACTACCGCCCTCACTGTCTCTATGCCTACTATTACTCTCACCCCAGCAAGAGGAGTAGAAGAAGTGTCGTTGAACAGTGAGGTGCGGGACAAATTGTGACACACTGACACACAGAAATTCATTTTGGCATTTATTATTATAGATGAACAGATACATTATCATTACAGGCATAATAATGTAAGAACTTTCCTCCAATTGAAAACACTAAAATACCACAGAGGACCTAATATCATTCCTTTAACAGAACAATCTCACACAGAATCCATAAATAATTTTGGAACCATCTGCTTTAATGATTAACCAATGATATTCTCATATTTACAGACAGAACAATGTCCAAGCCTCATGGGATCACAGCCTATTTTTCTCCTGTTTCTCATTCTTGCTATTATATTCCTTAGCGTGATCCATATGTGATTATATTTCAAATACAATGTGCTGGTCGTGTGTTTTCTTTCAATAATTTAAGTCAAAATTATAGAGGAGTTTAGTAAAATAAGTAGCTTCTCCGTTATCAAGCTAATAATTCTTTTAATTCTTTCTTTTACTTGTTTTAGTCATTTGACTGGAGCACCAACTTTAGTCAAACAAATCAACCCCAAGACTTACTCTTTGTAAGCCTAGTACATATTCTATTGGTCTCTTTTGCTGAGCCGCTAATCTACGGGGACGTAAACACACCAACACAGACACACAAACAAATATACACACATATATATATACATATATATATATATATATATATATATATATATATCATTGCCAGTACCGCCTGACTGGCCTTCGTGCCAGTGGCACGTAAAAGCACCCACTACACTCTCTGAGTGGTTGGCGTTAGGAAGGGCATCCAGCTGTAGAAACTCTGCCGAATCAGATTGGAGCCTGGTGTAGCCATCTGGTTTCACCAGTCCTCAGTCAAATCGTCCAACCCATGCTAGCATGGAAAGCGGACGTTAAACGATGATGATGATGATGATGATATATATATATATGACAGGTTTCTTTCAGTTTCCGTCTAACAAATCCACTCACAAGGCTTTGTTTGGCCTGAGGCTATAGTAGGAGACACTTGCTCAAAGTGCTATACAGTGGGACTGAACCCGGAACCATGTGGTGAGAGAGAGAGAGACAGACAGACAGGCAGGCAGACAGACAGACAGACAGATAGATAGATAGATAGATAGATATATACATTAAGGTATTTTGCTTACTCCAATCAAATCAGTGTGTATAATATCTTCTACAAAGGAAGCAAAACCTTCTGTCATCCATTCTTCTGTCCAGTCTTTCGGTCCAATAAGAAGCCCAAACCACGAATGACAGAGTTCATGTGCCAAACAGTTGCAGAAGCTTCCATCTCCAACCAACACAGATTGGGATAAAAATATCACACATGGGCTAAAATTTTAAAAAAGAAAATAAAATTTTAAATATGGAATAATATCGGTTTCCTCTTTTGGCAAAAGGCCAATAATTTAGGGGGAACGGTATCAATTATATTGACCCCAGTGCTCAACTAGTACTTATTTTATTGACCCTGGAGGAATTTGAACTAAAAAAATAAAGGCAGATGAAATACCACTAAGCATTTTGCCTGGCGTCTGAAAGGTTCTGAAAGTTCAATGCCCTAAAATATAGAATAATATTAATTAAATAACTTATTTAATATCATATTTAGTATTATTTTAACTGATGATAATATACTCTTTTACTTGTTTCAGCCATTTGACTGCGGCCATGCTGGAGCACCACATTTAGTCAAGAAAATCGACCCCAGGACTTATTCTTTGTAAGCCTAGTATTGGTCTTTTTTGCCGAACCGCTAGGTTACGGGAATGTAAACACACCAGCATCGGTTGTCAAGCGATGGTGGGGGGACAAACACAGACACACAAACATACATACATACATATATATATATATATATAAACATACATACATACATATATATATATATATATATATATATACATATATACGACGGGCTTCTTTCAGTTTCAGTCTACCAAATCCACTCACAAGGCTTTGGTTGGCCCGAGGCTATAGTAGAAGACACTTGCCCAAGGTGCCACGCAGTGGGACTGAACCCGGAACCATGTGGTTGGTAAGCAAGCTACTTACCACACAGCCACTCCTGCGCTTATATAGTGTAACTTTTACGGCTTTCTCTGATTAATTCTCTCCTCCTCTCTTATTAACTATTACTGTCTTCCGCTCTTATTATCTATCGCTTGCTCTGTTTTCCTTTCTTACAAACTCTTATTCTGCCTTCCTGTCTTACTAACTCTTACTGTCTTTCTCTCTTACCATCCCTTACTCTGTCTTCCTCTCTTACTATCTCTTGCTCTGTTTTCCTTTCTTACAAACTCTTACTCTGTCTACCTCTATTACTAACTCTAACTCTTATTCTGCCCTTTCTCTCTCTCTCTCTCTCACACACACACACACACACACACACACACATACACACACACAAATGTACACAAGCATACATACAGATACATAACCATCTGTTGTTCATAAAGAAGCAACAAGTAGTCAGTTTGCTTTTGTTCAGTTACTAACGTAACAGCTATGATTTTGGCACACATCCAAATGTTCTTTACTGTCATATTACTTTGTTATTTGAGAGAACTGACATCATATGACTATTTTTGTAGCTATTTTCAGCCAATCAGACAGTCTGTTTCTACAAACCCATTTAAACTGTTACTCGCCAAGAAATTAGATACAGTCATTTTGTACCTAATTAATTGTGCTACAAGTTAATTTTGTATATAATTAATTAGGATACAAACTATTTTTCAACCTAATTAATTGCGCTACAAATTAATTCTGTACCAAATTAATTGTGATACAAACTATTTTTGTTCCTAATTAATTGTGATACAAATTAATTCTCTACTAATTAATTGTACTACAAATTAATTCTGTACCTACTTAATTGTAATGCAAACCAGTTCCGCTCCTAATTAATTGTACTCTAATTAATTCTATACCTAACTGTGCTACAAACTAACAAAGGTACAGAAAGAAAAGAAAAAAAAAACAAAGACCATTAGCAATCTTTCATAATTTCCATGTACTTATATCACCTCTCATATAGACTTCTTTTTTAAATGAAACATTATACACAGATCTGAAGCAAACTTGGAGTAGAGAGGGCTTATCTCATTGATGAGGTTGCAAATGACGATGAAAAGACTTTGACAAACCTAGCTGAATTACTAATTGTCCTAAAGATAACTCAAACAATGGATTAGTTAACTGGTTAAATGATGAACCAGTTGACTAATAATAAAAGAAGTGAGGTAGAACCAGTGTGTGTGTTTATTATTGCCATTATGACCCTACCAAAGTACAACAACATTTTCTTTTTGTATAATCTGTAATTAAACTTTGACAATTTGTAAGTGTGCGAAAGTATAAAAGAATTTAACTTACCTTGTCAATCCAAGACAACTAAAACAAGAAGGAGTAATAAGGATATCTAATCGGCGAAATGGATAAGGACCCAAAATGCTACAGGCCTTAGTAAGACATTTTGGAAGGTATGATTTAAATTCTGATTCTGCTTTTAATATGAGACTTCTTGGAGCAAAAACTCTACAAGGCACAGGAGTCTTAGAATAGTTGACACTGCAAGAACCATGCATAGAGGCACAAAATTCAGGAACCCATTTTTGATTTTGTCTGCAGATAAATATATTGAACATTAATCAGAAGCTTGTCATGAAATGTGACAGAGGAAAACAAAAATTAGCATCAAAATAATACAAAGAACAACAACAACAATAATAATAATAATAATAATAATAATATTAATAATAATAATAATAATAATGATAATAATAATAATAATAATAATATTTTAAAAGGATTGATGTAACTCTTCACAAAATTTAAACAGACAAGACGAAGAGTGTGATGCGATAGCAATAGATATTTTATTGGTTGAACTATATTTCGACAGCAAGCCTTAGTCAGCCTGGGTCTATAGTAGAAGCTATTTGCGCAAGATGCTATGCATGGGGTTAAGAAACAAACTTCTTAATCACACAGCCACAGCAGCACCTATATGGAAATTCAATCAGGGAATGAAAATATTTCAAAAAAATAAACCATAATCATGGAATAAATATTTTACTATGGAAACCAAGAAGTGATATTTTATTCTGCAAAACACTTTAAACAGCTCCTAAACAAAACAGCAGAGATTTGGCAGTCAAAAAGCATCAGATAGAATGCTTTGTAATGTGGGTTCTGGTGTTCAGTACTCTGAGTTCAAATCCTGTCAAGTTCCACTTTGCCTTTCATTTTTTGAGAATCAATAAATAAGTATAAAATAAGTATTAATTGAGGGTAGTGGATTGGCAAAGTTGTTAGAGCAGTAGGCAGAAGGCCTTGTGGTGTCTATTCCAGCTCAATGTCTTCAGATTGGTAATGCCTGCAATGGTACTGGTGCCAAACTTTATTGGCCATTGCCTTTCTTTTGGACAATATTAGTAGCAAAAAGAGGTGACACTTGAGTATATAAGCAATCCCTTATCTTCCATAAAAATACCTTATTTAGGCCTGCCTTGTGGAGAAGAACTTCCTCGGTGCATCTCCAAGGTCTCCTGAGAAATACAGAGACACTGGATAATGGTTTCTGATTTAGGTGCAAGGTCAATAATTTTGAGAGGAAGGGCAAGTTGATTACATCAACCCTGGTACTAGACTGGTACTTTATTTTATCAACCCTGGTACTAGACTGGTACTTTATTTTATCAACCCTCAAAAAGGATGAGAAGCAAAATTGACCTCAGTGGAATTCAACCCTTTAGCATTTAAACCAGCCATATCTAGCCAAAATATTCTGCCTCCTTTATGTTCAAACTGGCCAAATCCAACATCTCACACCTAACCTGGCAATGACAAATGACCGAGACCTTTGGCAATATGCCATGCTTGAGAAGAAGACCCAGCAAGCCAAGTAAAATCGCAACCATGGCAGATACTGGTGTTGTGCAACTAACATCCATGCCAGTGGCACATAAAAACACCCACCACACTCTTGGAGTGGTCGGCGTTAGGAAGGGCATCTAGCTGTAGAAACCATGCCAAATCAGACTGGAGTCTGGTGCAGCCCCTCAGCTTACCAGCCCTGGTAAAACCACCCAACCCATGCCAGCATGGACAACAGACATAAAATGATAATGATGATGTCGTTGAAGTCTTGAAGCTACAAGATAATGCATGATTAATTCAAAACAATGTAATTAAATAAGCATTACATTTGACAGAATTATCCAAATACTAAAGAGTTAAACTCCAAATGTAAAGATCTGAAACAAATCCACAATCCAGTTTTGTTGTAAGGGGAATCTGTACACCCCTGTAATTGGCTAAGTGAACTATACTAGTTAGTATAAATGAGCATGCACAGAACAATTGGGAAGAGTGTCATATGCGCAGTCATATTGTACAGGTCGTAGGAATTATTGAATAGAGATATCATGGAGTGCTTGCTGAAGATATACAGCTGGAGAGTAATAAGAGAACATCAAGAAAGTTTGATATCATAACAGTTCAGATATAACAGTGATGATGAGAAGTCATATGTCATGTCAGTTTTTTACCAATTTTCTAATTGTTCTGCCAGTTTGCTGCCCTAAAATCTGAGGATAATTTAAACAGGCCAATAAAAATGAGTTAAGAAAAGAAACTATAACTTACTGTGAATCTTGATATGTGGACATGAGATGTGTTATAGTGGCATGTTCCCATTGTCCGACTGCTATGGCTAATGTAGAACTAGGTAACAACATGGTTGACTGGTAAAAATAACAAAACTTTCCTACAAAAAGAAATACAATTAATTTATGTTAAAAACATATGTGTAGTGAAAAGCATATTTCCTTTAAGGAAGAAGGTAATCAATTCAGCTAATTTTAATAGAATATTAAATGAAACAAAAGTTCTGATGTGTCTAGGATTTATATGTGTATACAAATGTGGAATGGCACTAGCTTGTAGCATTTTGCTTCCAAAAAATTTCTCAAAGAGACTTGTGTTAAAAACAGAGTTTCACTCAAAAGGTCAGTGGATCATTCAGAACACCAGTGTTTCAGTCTGATTTAGTCTCCTCAGTGACAAATGCCCTAAACATTTTCAGAAAGAAATTATTCAAATAGAAAAATAATGTTAAAACATAGAAAAATTTAAATACAATTTATTTCATAAAATGACTTTTCATTAAATTTTATAAAAAGACACTTTATCTTGCAGAACCCCAGAAATTTTTCACAGAACATTGGGGTTACTTCAAACTCACTTTCAGAAACCCTAGCCTGGACACTCATGCATATATTAATCCGTATACAGACTTGACCTAACATTTTAATTCACCTGAAGAAAACAGTTTCTTTCATGATGTAATTGATTTGTTCATCAATAAAAAAAACGCATCATAAACAGCTGTAGTAAACCTGAGGAGGAGGTAGTTTTTCCAAAATATAATTCAAATGCTTACCATTTTCAGTGTTAGTAATCAGAGGTTCTTTATCTCCTGTCATGATAACTGTGTGAATATTCTCAACAGTAACATAGGCTTGCCAAGTAGACAGAGCTTCAGAATGATCTTGACTCGGAAATAATGATCTATTGTTTATCCAGTGTCCACAAGTAAACATGCACATACTGAAAAGATTGGTAAATATAAAGAAAAAAAAACCTTAGTAATAAAGATGTTGATAGTAGTGTATAGTTTCATAAGATCAATACCAATAAATACAGATTACTGTTTTTATGATAACAATACTAACATCTTAAAATACATTAATGTATCCAGGCACAGGCATAGCTGTATGGTTGAAGAGTATGCTTACCAAACACAGGGTTTTGGGTTCAGTCCTACTACATGGCACATTGGGCAAGTGCCTTCTACTATAACCTTGGGAAAACCAAAGCCTTGTGAGTGAATTTGACGAGTGGAAACTGAAATCAGCTTATTGTTGTGTTGTGTGTGTATATATATATCATCATCATTTAGTGTCTCCTTTCCATGCTGGCATGGGTTAGACGGTTTGACTGGAACTGGTAAGCCGGAGAGCTGCACCAAGTTCCAGTCTGATTTGGCATGGTTTCTACAGCTGCCAACCACTCCAAGAGTGTAATGGGTGCTTTTTACATGCCACCGGTACAGGTGCTTTTATGTCCTACCAGTTACATGACACTGGCATCAGCCATGACTTTACTTGGCTTGACAAGTCTTCTCAAGCACATCATATCACCAAAGGTCTCGGTTACTTGTATATATAGTGTACTGTTCCATTTCAGTGAGAATCAACAAAAAAAGTATTCCATCCAGTAAGAGATATTTAATATACACAGGATTTAAATGTGAGTTTACAATAAGCTGCATGCTTCTGATAGCACAATAGTTGGGCAAGCTTGTATAGTATACTGTGTACTACTGGGCAATCTTTTAGCCTGAAAAATTGCTCAGTAGTACATGGCAATCAGAAGCATGAAACTTATAGTAGCTCATATTTAAATCCTGTGTGTGTGTGTGTGTGTGTGTGTGTGTGTGTCTCTTCAAAAACCAAATCAGCATCTAACTTATGTTAATCACTTTTTGAATCATCCAAAAGCCATCATATATTCCATAATAAACAGTGCATCTTCCCATATATCATTGCTCTCTGCTAACCAGGACATATCTAATCGTAAGCCTAGCTACAATAATGAAGCTCTGGCATATCTCCCACATAATGACAACAATTACAATTATATACCACCTGATAGCAATAAAGTTGGTGAAATTAATATGAATTGTCCCTGTAATACCTCACTTGCCCCAACAGGTTTTCACAAGCTGAGATCGAAACTGAACTAAATTCAATGACTGGCACCCGTGCCAGTGGAGTGCTAGCAGCACAATCCGAGCAGGTCTTGCTTCCGTGCCGGTAGCACGTAAAAAGCACCATTTGAGCGCGATCGTTTCCAGCTTCGCCTTACTGGCAGTTGTGCTGGTGGTATGTGAACAAAACAATGGACTGACTCCTGTGCAGGTGGCACGTAAAAACCGCCATTGGAGCGTGGCCGTTGCCAGTACCGCTGGACTGGCCCTCGTGCCAGTGACACGTAAAAAGCACCCACTACACTCTCAGAGTGGTTGGCGTTAGGAAGAGCATCCAGCTGTAGAAACTCTGCCAGATCAGATTGGAGTCTGGTGTAGCCATCTGGTTTGCCAGTCCCCAGTCAAATCGTCAAACCCATGCTAGCATGAAAAATGGACGTTAAATGATGATGATGATGATGAATATGCCCAATATAAGTGTAAATAGCCACAAAAATTGCTTACAAAAATGGCATAAACCAAGTAAAAATAGAAAAGGCTGTGAATTAGTATTATACATATACATATATATATAAATGTTTCAAGAAAATCTCAAACTTACTTCCCATCTTGATCTGGTACCCATTTTAATGACTTCCCTTTGGCATGTGTTGAATATTTAATTTTAATAGCAAACTTGGAATTTAGGCAGAATTCTTCTGTTGGATCCTTCTCAAAAACTCTCAGTGACCATTTGTCATTTTTAAATGACATTTCTTTACCAATTTTTAAAGAACACTGATGATAAAATTCTTCTCTTTTGGCAGAGGAATCAGCACCCGTTTCACATTCTTTAAAACATTTATTTTGGCATTTATCACACCAAAGAAGAGGTAATAAAGTAACTTCAGAAACAATAATATCGCAGGCATCAAGTATAAATATGGAATGGTTATATTGATTACTGCCATCTTCCACTGTCTGAAGGTTAACATCTGAATTGCCAGGTAAAACTTTGGTAAATTGTTTCTGTTCTAAATGACAAATTGTAAAAGAATTCACTGACTCTGTAGATTCTTTACTTATATTCTTTGCAGTCATAAGATTTCTCTGATCGCCAGTTGATGCAATTATTTCTTTGACATTTTTATCATTTGATGTAATATCTGCTGGTAAAATTTCCTCTTCTAAACACGAAGAATTAATTTGTGAAGATCCAACAGTACCCAATTTTGGAATAATTGACATTTTCTCATTATTCCTTGTAATATCATGCGTTGCAATATTTGACTCAGTTTCATTGCAGTCTTTTAAATATTGTTCAGACTGAAGAAAACTAGAATGTTCTTCATCAAGAGACACATTATCAGAGTTTAAAGAATCTGTAAGTTTATTTGAATTGCTTTCAGAACATTTTGAAACATCGGTGCAATTCTTCTGTTTCTTCTCTGTAATAATTTGGTCCGTAATTAAGTGTTTCCGTTTTTTTGTTTGTAAAATGTCATTTTGTGAATGAGATTTCACTGGATCTGATTTAACACGATTAACAAAGAGTGTTGTTGATCCAGAAAGTATATTTTTAGAAAAGTCACACGTCAAATCCAGAACATAATGCTGGACACAATATGTGTCTATGTTTGCCATCAGAGGCAGATCATTTTCTTTAGTATTATTCTGTTCCATTTTCTTTTAACTGGTTAAAAATGAAAATAATAAAAAATTTTAAAAAAACATGAAATTAAAAATGATAAAGCATATTTAAAACTAAAAACTTTCAACTTTTTTTTTAAAAGTTACAAATAGAAAACAATCAATAAATGATAAAAATTGAGAGGAATCATAGCAAAGGTTTGGTTTCAAACAACATCAAATCACAGATGTTAAATTTCTGGAAAGACATCCACAAGATAAGTATGTGGCAGCAGTGTTCTGTATTTGTTAAGACACACACACTCATATATATATATATATATATGTATATATATATGTAACGTGAGAGAGTTAGGGGTTGGGGGTTCAACCCACTAAGGGATAGTATCTATCCAGTATACTGCTGGGAGGGTACCCAATTATTGCTACACTAGTGCTATACTAGGTGCAATCAATGGGAGCGGGTAAAAGTGGAGGTTTTACCCAAAATTTGTGTAACAATTAGAAAATGGAGGATGATATGCTGAACCCAACTACTTGCAGACGGTGTATCCCGTTGAATTCATTAATTTAATTCATAGCAAAAGTGACAAAAAAAAGGAAGAAAAGAAAAAGAAAGAAAGAACCAAAGCACAGGTGTCTATGGCAGACTATGTTATTTTGCCAACATGGTTTACATATAGAAGTACAAAGTACATAAGGAATTAGAGGATGAACAGAGCTGTAAGATTAAACTTCTGTTCATCCTCTAATTCCTTATGTACTTTGTACTTCTATATGTAAACCATGTTGGCAAAATAACATAGTCTGCTATAGACACCTGTGCTTTGGTTCTTTCTTTCTCTCTCTCTCTCTCTCTCTCTCTGTATATATATTATATATATATATATATATCAGGTTATGAAAGTTACAGAGAGGGTCATAGCCCAACTAATTAGGGAGCGAATCAATTTAGATGAGATGCAATTTGGGTTCGTGCCAGGTAAAAGCACTACTGATGCCTTATTTCTAGTGAGACAGCTGCAGGAGAAATACCTAGCTAAGGATAAACCTCTGTACCTGGCTTTCGTTGACATGGAGAAAGCCTTTGACAGGGTCCCCCGATCCCTTATCTGGTGGTCAATGAGGAAAATTGGGATAGAAGAATGGTTAGTGAGAGCTGTGCGAGCCAT
Organism: Octopus bimaculoides; assembly: GCF_046866305.1. Classification (NCBI taxonomy): domain Eukaryota; kingdom Metazoa; phylum Mollusca; class Cephalopoda; order Octopoda; family Octopodidae; genus Octopus; species Octopus bimaculoides. The sequence goes on along the minus strand of NC_142936.1, from coordinate 65,547,903 downwards.
GTACAGAGATGCTGCCAGTAAGGTGAGGGTTGGAAATGAGTACAGCAATGAATTCCGGGTAGAGGTAGGGGTCCACCAAGGTTCCGTCCTCAGCCCCCTCTTATTTATCATAGTCCTCCAGGCAATCACAGAGGAGTTCAAGACAGGTTGCCCCTGGGAGCTCCTCTATGCTGATGACCTTGCCCTAATTGCGGAGTCACTATCAGAACTAGAGGAGAAGTTTCAGGTGTGGAAGCAAGGTATAGAATTGAAGGGCCTTAGAGTCAACCTAGCTAAAACCAAAATCCTAATAAGTAGGAAGGTAGATAAAACACAAACCCCTTCAGGTAGATGGCCCTGCTCAGTATGTAGAAAAGGAGTAGGTAGTAACTCTATAAGATGTACCCGGTGCAAGCTATGGACACATAAGAGGTGCAACAACATCAAAGGCAGGTTAACTAGCAAGTTAGTTTTTGTTTGTGGTAGATGTTCAGGTGCAATAAAGACTGTAAACAAACAGGAAACAACTTCTATCTCATTCCAAGGTGAAAAACTAGAGGTAGTCGATAGCTTCCGCTATCTGGGCGACCAAGTTAGTAGTGGGGGTGGGTGCGCTGAAAGTGTAACTGCTAGAATAAGAATAGCCTGGGCAAAGTTTAGAGAGCTCTTACCCCTGCTGGCGACAAAGGGACTCTCACTCAGAGTAAAAGGCAGACTGTATGACGCATGTGTACGAACAGCCATGCTACATGGCAGTAAAACATGGGCTGTAACTGCTGAGGACATACGTAAGCTCGCAAGGAATGAAGCCAGTATGCTCCGTTGGATGTGTAATGTCAATGTGAATACCCGTCAGAGTGTAAGTATCTTGAGAGAAAAGCTGAACATTAGAAGCATCAGTTGTGGTGTGCAAGAGAGACGATTGCGCTGGTATGGACATGTGGTGAGAATGAATGAGGATAGCTGCGTGAAAAAGTGCCACACCCTAACAGTTGAGGGAACCCGTGGAAGAGGTAGGCCCAGGAAGACCTGGGCTGAGGTGGTGAGGCAAGACCTTCGTACATTGGGCCTCACTGAGGCGATGACTACTGACCGAGACCTTTGGAAATGTGCTGTGCGTGAGAAGACCCGGCAATCCAAGTAAGATCGTTGCCAGTGCCCCTGGACTGGCTCTTGTGCGGGTGGCACATGAGATGCACCATTTTGAGCGTGGCCGTTGCCAGTACCGCCTGACTGGCTCCCGTAGGATTTTCGAGTGAGATCGTTGCTAGTGCCCCTGGACTGGCTTGTGCGGGTGGCACATAAAAGACACCATTTCGAGCGTGGCCGTTTTCGTGCGGGTGACACGTAAAAGCACCCACTACACTCTCTGAGTGGTTGGCGTTAGGAAGGGCATCCAGCTGTAGAAACTCTGCCTAATTAGATTGGAGCCTGGTGTTGCCATCCGGTTTCACCAGTCCTCAGTCAAATCGTCCAACCCATGCTAGTATGGAGAGCGGACGTTAAACGATGATGATGATGATGAAGATATATATATCATCATCATCATCATCATCATCGTTTAACGTCCGCGGAGCATACTGGCTTCATTCCTTGCGAGATTACGCATGTCCTCAGCAGTCACAGCCCATGTTTCACTGCCATGTAGCATGGCTGTTCGTACACATGCGTCATACAGTCTGCCTTTTACCCTGAGTGAGAGTCCATTTGTCGCCAGCAGAGGTAAGAGCTCTCTAAACTTGGCCCAGGCTATTCTTATTCTAGCAGCTACACTTTCAGCGCACCCACCCCCACTACTAACTTGGTCACCTAGATAGCGGAAGCTATCAACTACCTCTAGTTTTTCTCCCTGGAATGAGATAGAAGTTGTTTCCTGTTTGTTTACAGTGTTTATTGCACCTGAACATCTGCCACATACAAAGACTAACTTTGTAGTTAATCTGCCTTTGATATTGCTGCACCTCTTATGTGTCCATAGCTTGCACCGGGTACATCTTATAGAGTTACTACCTATTCCTTTTCTACATACTGAGCAGGGCCATCTACCTGAAGGGGTTTGTGTTTTATCTACCTTCCTACTTATTAGGATTTTGGTTTTTGCTAGGTTGACTCTAAGGCCCTTCGATTCTAGTCCTTGCTTCCACACCTTAAACTTCTCCTCTAGTTCTGATAGTGACTGCGCAATTAGTGCAAGGTCATCAGCATAGAGGAGCTCCCAGGGGCAACCTGTCTTGAATTCCTCTGTGATCGCCTGGAGGACTATGATAAATAGGAGGGGGCTGAGGACGGAACCTTGGTGGACCCCTACCTCTACCCGGAATTCATTACTGTACTCATTTCCAACCTTCACCTTACTGACAGCATCTCTGTACATGGCTCGCACAGCTCTCACTAACCATTCTTCTATCCCAAGTTTCGTCATTGACCACCAGATAAGGGATCGGGGGACCCTATATATATATATATATATATATATAGGCGTAGGAGTGGCTGTGTGGTAAGTAGCTTGCTTACCAACCACATGGTCCCGGGTTCAGTCCCACTGCGTGGTATCTTGGGCAAGTGTCTTCTACTATAGCCTCGAGCCGACCAAAGCCTTGTGAGTGGATTTGGTAGACGGAGACTGAAAGAAGCCTGTCGTATATATGTATATATATGTATGCATGTGTTTGTATGTCTGTGTTTGTCCCCCCCCCCCCAACATCGCTTGACAACCGATGCTGGTGTGTTTATGTCCCCGTAACTTAGCAGTTCGGCAAAAGAGACCGATAGAATAAGTACTAGGCTTCCAAAGAATAAGTCCTGGGTCGATTTGCTCGACTAAAAGGCGGTGCTTCAGCATGGCCACAGTCAAAAGACTGAAACAAGTAAAAGAGTAAAAAGAGTATATATATTATATATATATATATGTATACACACACACACACATACATATATTGAGACAAGCTTCTTTCAACTAGGGTCCATATGGCCCTTGGGAGTTCATATAAGATTTTGATGTTAAAATCTACGTGCTACAAATTAGTTACACTTCTACAATATGCAAAATATTTCAACAATATTTTTTATACAATTCCTAATATTTGATTATATAAATAGAATGGAACTCTTTTAAACACTAAATGTCTATGGGGGTCTAGTAGAGTCAAACAGGAATCAAAGGGGTCCATAGAGGAAAAAATGGTTGAGAACCACTGCTCAAGAGTTAATAGGTGGTAGTTGTTGTTTAATCTCGGGTCTTCGGTCTTTATTGAAGTGAAAGGTGTTCCAGCCATAACCATCCCATTAGTTTGTATAACTAAGATTCATCAGCATCGATTTAATTTTCACTTTTTCCTGCTTCCATGGGTCACACAAATTTTGTTGAGACAGATTTATTACAACTGACGCTCTTCCTGTCACCAATCCTCACCTGTTTCTAAACAAGATATTTCCTCATGGCCAGACATGTTTTCACGGAGAGCTGAAAACAAAAGACGCTATTACAACCATTACGCTAGGAGAGACAAACAGAGGAGTCGGTAATTTTTCAGATTAACACCCGCACGATCTTCACTAGTGTGTTAGGGTTAGGGTTTTAGGGTTTAGGGTTACGGTTACGGTTTGGGTTAGGGAATTCCGTCCCTAACTGTAACCGTAACCGTAACCCAAAAACTAACCCTAAAACCCTAACTTTGACCCTAAAACTCTAACCCTAACACCCTAGTGAAGATCGTGCGGGTGTTAATCTGAAAAATTACCTAGGCGTCAACCAAAGCCACTCACAAAATTATGGCCGGCCGGAGGATATACTAGAAAACACATTTCCAAGGTGCCACACACCGAGACTGAACCCAAACCTACATGATTGGGAAGCGAACTTCTTAATCACATAACTATGTTTACATTTAAAAGAAAAATTATAGAGCATTGAGGGAGTTATGGCTGCTATTTCTACTGACTCTTTAGTTGACCCGTATGACAGGGGTGGATTTATCTACCGCAAGTGTTAAAGTTTTATTTTTGCTATTAGAAATCTAATTAGAATAGCCTGTAGTTCGAGCTGATGTATGACTGAGTAGAGCTACAGAGCGAGGTGTAATGTGATTAACCTGTAATGTTTGCATAAGATGTTACATCTTCATAAAACATTGAGAGAGAGAGAGAGAGAGAGAGAGAGATGAGACGGTATATATGTACAAAGTTACGATGTTCTATTCAAAGCATGACTCTTCGAAGCCAAGTTGTTGAATCAATTAGAATATTTATATTAAGTTTTATGCTTTGTTTGCTTTTGACAAAGCATCTCTGTCACGGACCTGCTCAATCAGGCTGATATACGGTTTAAATATTATTAACAAGGAATATGAAAGAAACTGACTTTAATCGCAAGAGAACAAATCAACTTTGTCTTTCATCCTCTAAGTTTAATCGATGCTAGTAGTTATATAAATTGATGGTTTATTTGTAAACTGGGTGTAGATGTAGTATATCGTTTCTATGTCGTTCCTTTCGTATTTGTAACAGAGGTTGTTGTTTATGTAAAACTTTATCATATTCAAAACTCTAATTATTTGTACAGCCTTGATATCAATAAATGAGTAAATATTAAGGCAGAATTTACTTCTTACCGTCTAAGAAGATTCTTTGTGCGACATTGGCATATTAAATTTAGCAAGATTACCGCCGACAGATTCGGAAACCGGTGTCAGTTGTTTACTAATTCCTTGTTATAAAATGTAGCGGAAAGAAAAAGTTAAGTTTCTTTATCGTGAAACAGTTTGTTTAAATATGTGTTGGTCTAACGGGAAACTATATACACTTTGGTAGAGCTTTTCGTAATACTATTTTACTACTTGAAAATTACGAACTCGTATTAATATCGCTAGTTTCTCGTCATATCTGTATATGACTGTGCGTTTTCGAAGGTGGGAGGTTGTTCACACACATTCGAACATATAGTTACGTATGTGTGTGTGTGTATGTGTGTTGATGGGGACAGCTTTTAGCTATACATATTTCTGAAGGAAAGCGGACGTCAAACTTCCCCACAGTTGGCTTGTAGGGAGGGGATATGCACACGTTGAAATATCTTCTGATCGCTCAATTTTTATATATTCAGGCCATCTCTGATGTCCATGCTCACACACTGTATTCTGACAGCAACGTCTCTACACTTACGTAGAATTTACACTCCGTGTCACTCCCATTGCTTGTTTGAACATCAACAACAAGAACTCCCTTCTTTGTGTCTTTTAATTCATCTGCTACCATTAACTCTCAGAATTCCTCCAAATACCAACGACTATCCAATTTTTACTTGTTCTGCATCAAAGACATTCATCTTACCTCATAGTTCTCCCTCTCTCTCGCAAGTCATTGTCTTTGGTGCCTTCACTATTTGCACCTTCTCTTGGCTCTCATACCCCACTATACACATTCAATACTTTGATCCCTTCTTGCCTTTGCACCTAGCTTTAATTGAAATTCTCTTCCCCAACATCTGGAACGATCAGTTAACCAGTCAGCACACAGCCATACTGATGTTAATCATCCTTGGCTGCAAATATGCTTCATCATTGACCTATCTGAGAAACTATTCTCTTAGACATGTTCCAATACAAAGAAAGTTCATAACACTAAATTTCTCCCAAACAGATTGCATATTGTTTGTAGCAGAAGTGAGTTACATTGTCATTGTGTGAGATGTTTTCATTTGACTCATCTAAGCTTAAATACCCCAATATCGGCTCCACAAGGCCTTTTCATTTCAGCAGTCACATGACCCAGTGATTAAACAAACCTGTTGTTTTTATTGGTCAACTTCCAGCTGTCCGATCGCATTGGCGCAACAGTTTATTTTTCCTTACGCTGGAAATTAATCACCAGCTTCTGGGAGTCCACTATTCCTTATAAGTACAGCAGCTCTCGACTGTTCTAAGTCTTTGGCACTCGCTACTGACCACACACAATTCGTCTCCAGCAACGATGTATCTGACACCAGCTAGTCTCTGTTTTCATCTCCACCAGATGCCTGTCTGCATCATTGCTGTATTAACATCACACAACCAACAGTTGCCTCTACACACCACCAACAGTACGTCAACTATGTCTATAACATCAACAGTCTAGCCTTACCACAAAGTTCTTACACATCTTTGTAATAACCTGTTATGTTTTGTTAATTCATGTATGGCAATCATTGTATTTTATAAGGGAAAATAAAATGTCGCTTACCAGTTCAGTTTCAATCTCAAGTTGTATATATCTCATTCCAACATTATCTGCATTAACCATCTTCGTTATATGTTACATTACAGCAATACAAGCCAAGAACACTGTCAACAATGCCTGCAAAAATTTTACACTTCTACCACAACTTGAACACATGGAAAGCACCTTCATGCATTGTACAACCTGAAAAATCTTGTATCTCCTAAATTCCAGCCGGCACTGTCAGTAGCGTAGTTAGGACTGTGTGGGACAATATGACCCAGGCAACATTTTTATGGTGGTGGCACTTTTGGGTCTGCTGTACCCCCTCCACCTCATTAGTCTGACAACCACCTACGCATACACATGATCACAACAGCCTTTCAAGAAACATGTTCCAGGAGAGTTATTTTCCTTACCTCAATCCCACTTTCGACATCTAAGAAGTAATCGAAACAGTTGTTAATTATCACTTTCTCCAAAAACTTCGGGCCCTCTCTCTTCACAGCGACCAGTTTTGGAAAAGGTCATGGCAATTAGGTTAAAGATAAGTAGTAAGAGAAAGTGGTAAGACGTGATATTTGACATAAATGACTTAACAATAAATCCTGTGCATTTCCATATATATATTGTTTTTCATGTATGTACAAGTGAATTAATTTTATGGGAAAACATATTTGCTAGCACGTTTGTGATGTTTGAAGCTTTACAATGCCTAAAATAGAAATAATGTTTTAGTTAATATTGTTATGTGGTATATGTACGTATTTATTAAAAACAGAATACGGTAGGTAATTTTCTGGAATGGTATTTGCATGTATGTTACTGCCAAAAGTATGTTATGCAAAAGCATGTAGAAGATAGTGACAGTACATTTCATGAAACAAAGAGACAGAGTTCCGTTAATTGTCTAAAGCAGCTTCGACTGAAGGTTCAATGCTCCAGCCTTTTATAACCCCCAGGCAAAGCTTCTAGAGCCTTCAAAAAAATAAACTTTACCACCCTTAATTGCTACATACCAGCCAATACAAAGTAGTCGAAAAACATTTGCATAGGCGCTCATGCTTTGGAGTCACCAGTTTTAGCTGAGTAGGTATAAAGTCTCTCTTGGCTTACTACAGAATCTTGCATACCATTATTATATAAAATGTATTGCCTGTTCACTCATAGAAATAATACAAGAAACAAACTTTAAAATAACAGCGAGGCTTTATTCCTCTAAATAATCCAGTGGACAAAATAAACATCACAAATTCTGCTGGTTGTGTAGTTCATTCATCGTTTGGATGATTCAGCTTTGGCTGTTGTTAGTTACATGTGCTTTGTTATAATGGCAAGAAAATAACGAGTCACCTTCCTGAAAATCTCTCAACCCTCTTCTTAGCTGTTTTAGCACCCACAACACTCTCGGAGTGGTTGGCGTTAGGAAGGACATCCAGCTGTAGAAACTCTGCCAAGTCAGATTGGAGCCTGGTGTAGCCATCTGGTTCACCAGTCCTTAGTCAAATCGTCCAACCCATGCTAGCATGGAAAGCGGACGTTAAACGATGATGATGATGATGATGATAAGCCGAAGTAGGCTCCAATGTAAATTCAGGTTAGTTGTTTTAGAATGTATTACGCATGATGTGATTGGATCCGAGATCCATACCAGGTGCAATACTTGACCAGTCAATATACAGGACTCAACCAAATGTTCCAAACTCACATGATAGGTCAGATAACCAATCATTATAGATTAAAGTGTGGAGTCTATAAAATGTTAGTCGACTCCAATATGCCATAATAGAAATTGATCTCACTACAAATTCAATGAGCTAGTCATGCTTTTTATGGAAATATAATTATGCTCTGGTTCTAAACTGGGAGTCTAAGAAAAACGGTTCAAATCAAGCCAGAGAACTGCTACTCTAGAAATGTGGCTTCCATAGAACCAGAGCTATTGAAGCCCTACTAATATTGTAGCACTTCATATCAGCAAAATAGCTGGCTGTGCCTAACATGAAAATCTCCTGGTTAAACTTACTGTCTATTGTCTCTTTAAGGCAGCGTGCTGGCAGAATTGTCAGCTCAGAACAGAAATATGGACAAAATGCCACTAAGCATTTGCCTGTATTTCTGTTCTGAGTTCAAATTCCACTGAAGGCAATAAAATGAGTACCTGTTGAATAATGAAGTCCATGTAATCAACAAGCCCTCCCCATCCCCCAACTCACAGAAATTGATGGATTGTGCCAAAATTTGAAACCATTATCTGTGGTCTCCTTAAGGCGGTAAGCTGGCAGAATCATTAGAGTGTCAGAGAAAATGCCTTATAGTATTTCTTCGGGCTCTTTACTTTCTGAGTTCAACTTACAACACGGCCAGTTTTATCTTTCATTCCCTCATTGGGTCAATAAGCTGGAGTTGATAGTATCGACTAATAAACTCGCCTATAAATTTTTGGTCTTGTGCCTTAATTAGAAACTATTTGGGGAAATTGATTGGTAGAATCGTTAGAGCAGTGGGAAAATTGCTTTGTGCCATTTGTTTTGGCCCTTTACATTCTGTGCTCAGATCTTACCAAGATCACCTTTGCATTTCATTCACCTGTCAAAGGTTGATAAAATAAAAGACCAAACTAGTACTGGAGTTGAGGTAATCGACTAACCTCCACCCCTTAAAATTGCAGGCCTTGTGTCTGAATCAGAAACAATTATCTGTGGTATCCTTTGAAGTGGAGACATGTGGCTTAGTGCTTCGGGTGTTGGACTCATGATGGTAAGATCATGATTTCGATTCCTGGACCAGGTGATGTGTTGACCTCTTGAGCAAAACACTTCCTTTCATGTTGCACCAGTCCACTCAGCTGGCAAAAATGAGTAACACTGCAACAGACTGGTGTCTCATCCAGGTGGGGATATACACGCCAGGAAACCGACTCTTGTGAGTTGGTATGACTTGTGAAGGTATCTTTTGAACAGACAATTGATAACAGGCATTTAAGTTGTGACCACCCCATTCTTAGAGGGTAAATTGCAGTGTGATTGGAGATAAACTTGGCAGCTGTTTCTAGCAAGTCAAGCAACCACATAGAATCATTATTGGCATGTTTTGTAGAACGGGCTTTGAATATATTTTTCTCCCGACTCATGTGTTCACCAATATTTAACAAACCAGAACCTTCATACTCAACACTTACAAATGATTCTATTCGATAAAGCAGAATCCAATGAGCCCGGTGGTGGTGTGAGTCAATACATCTTGTATTATTCAGAAAAGCAACTGAAATATTCCAGTGAAATTGCTGTGGGGAGGTGAAATAGTCAATGTTTCGGATAGAGTTTTTCTTCAGAGTAAAGTTGATTGCAGGGAAATAAAAGAAAAATAGCAGAGTTTTACATACTCTACTTTCGAGAAACTCTTAGTTCAGTGATCCCTGTCATATCCTTTAGCTCCTGTCTCACCTCAATTTCTTCTTCCAGCTCACCTGGCCTCACCTGCTTCATCTTCTCTTTTCATTTTTCTTTCCTTCCCCCTTTCCTACTACTCCCCTTCTACATATAAAGTTCACATTATCTTGCGTTCCTCATCAGTTGCAGTCAATTCCTCAAACATATAGCATATAGGAAGTAAAACTTTTCTGTCTTTCTTATATTTCTCTCCTGTCACCTTAATCCTGATGATGGACTCTGTCCGAAACGTTGGCTATTTCACTCTCCAAGGCAATTTCCTTATACTCTTTCTGTCACCTTGTCCGCACGCTTCTATCACTACCACAACTGTCCTCCCACCATCATAACCAGACACAAACCACATCCCTTTACCTTGTGCATATACTACTTTGATCTTGTTACTGTTTCTGAAGTGAAAGGTACTACATTAGGAGTGGTGATAGTAGCAGTTGTGTTTGTGGTAGTAATTATTCGTGTAGATAGGAGCAAGGGTGATTGGGTAGTGATGCTGGGAGGTTGAGTTTGGAAGTGTAAATGTTGCTATGATGGAGGTAGTTGGGATGGAAGTAAGGTGGTGGTTCTTTAATTGAGAATATTGACAACAATATCCAGGGCTTTGGTTCTATTAAGCGGATAAATTTTAACTTGTGATAATAACCGCATGACAATATAATAGCTTCTGCCTATCTATCTATCTATCTGTCTGTATGTATGTATGTTCTGCATCACAAAAGGTCAGGATTCACTTAAACCTGCCTCAACTATTAACTAACCGTAGAGATCATATAACAGCCAAGATGGTGTAGAGTTCCCACATAGAGGAGAGCGCTGCTGCTACATTCTCTCACTCTTTCTCTCTCTCTCAGAAACACACCCACACACACACCATCACACCTTAAGATGCATCCAAAGAAAGCCCACTTGACTGATTAGAATAAGGTTGTTCACCAACACACTCCAACGTTCTGGCCCAAAGGTGTGCTGTCTCCTCTCTCTCTCTTTCCTCATCTCCCCTCCCCTATCTCTCTCGCTTTATCACGATTACAAGAGCGTCTGCTCTTCAGAGATGGCTGCTCTCAGGTATTCTTATTTTACTCATTCCTCATCCTGTCGTTGCCCATATTGTATCTGTCCACCACCATCAGGCCCTCATCTTACCTCTACATCCGTTCCCTCCTTTCCTGGACATTATCCCACCACAGCTCCCCTCCCCCACTTGGTAACTTACAATTGCTGCAAAGTAGCGTTATATACATAAGTCTGGATGGTGTCAACATGCTAATGACGCCTATTGAGGTAGAAACACGTCTTCACAGTTGTATTCTTGTTTATGCTACTTCTTTCCTTAATGTTCTTTAATCTTTCTTGTCCAAATTCATGTTCTCGGCCATTCTGAGTTATCTTACTGAGCTCATTTTCATAACACACACACACACACACACACACACACACACTCACACACACACACATACATACACATATACCAAAAAGTACATGCATTTGTGTGCATGTACGTGCGAGTGTTTAATACGCACACACACACATATACATGTGTGCGTGTATGCATGTGTACGTATATGTGTGTATATATGTGTGTGTATGTGTGTGTGTGTGTGTGCTCATATTAAACAGAATAATTTACATGTAATTTAGTTAGAAACGGGGTGGTACAGAAACAACTGTAATGAACACTGAAGGTGTGCAAGATTCAGTCCTCGTTTTCCTCCTTATCTAATGTGATACAGATGATATATATATATATATATATATATATATATATATATATATATATATATATATATATATATATATATATATATATATAAGATTAGCCGTGGTTTTACACAAACAACATATATTACCTCACTTTCACTTTCACTATTTCTCTCCTCTCTGCACACCTCTTGGCAAAAAGACCTTCTAGTTTCAGATCACCCTTTCTTTCTTTATTTCTTTCTTTCTTTTGCATGATATCATTCGAGTGTTACCCTCTCTATCTCTTACCTCTTTCCGCTATCATCACCGTTTTCCCGCCATCTCTTACCTTGTTATATATCAATCCATCTATCATTTTTCTCCTTTTCTCAAATATACTTTGTGAAGTTCCTCGCACGCTCTCATCTTCCGTCATGACTCACTCGTTCATCTCTTTCATACAATACATTGTACTTCTATGGACCTCCTCTTCTTCCTCCAAAACTCAGCTCTCACTCTTTCTCCTATGTATGACCTTGTATACTCCTTTTCTCCCTACTCTCTTAATTTTTTTCTCTCTCTCACTATCTCTGTCTGTCTCTTTCTGTCTTTTCCTCTCTCTCTCTTACAATCACACTTCAACCTTTTTTTTCATGTAATATCTTAAGTCTTTCCTCTATCTCACTTTACTTTTTTTTGCTCTATTCTCCCTCTCTATCAGATTTTAGTCTCTCTTATTACTCTCTCATTCTTCACTCTTTCTTTCTCCCTTTTCTCATATTTTATTCTCTTCTCATCTACTGCAGAACGCATCTGTTTCTTTTCTTCTCTCCTTACTCTAATTCTCTTTTCTCTCCCATATAAAACCTCCCTTGTCACATCTCTCTCTAGCCTATCAGGCTTACTCAATTTCTCTCTCTGTGTCTCTCTCTCACCCTATCTCTGTCTCTCTCTCACCCTCTCTCTGTCTCTCTTTCACCCTCTCTCTGTCTCTCTTTCACCCTCTCTCTATCATACTCCTACCCTTACTCGCACTGATTATACATTCCTCTCTCTCTCTTATCACATACACTCTGTCCTTTTCTCATTTCTTTATTCTTGTCTTTTCTCCTTCTTTTCATCATGTAATCATCACCTTCTCTCTCTCTCCCTCCCTCCCTCTCGCTTTCCATCACACACTCTTTCTCTCTCTCACCTAACACTTGTTGTTCTTCTCTCCATTCTATAATTATCACTCTCCTAATCTCTCTTCTCCTCATATAATCTTTCTTCCTCTCTATCTCTATCCTATAAACTCCACTCATCTCTTCCCCCTCTCTCTCTCACCCTCTCATATAAGTATCCCTCTCTCCTCCTATTTTCTCTCTCTCTCTCTCTCTACCTATCATATAATCACTTTCTTTTCCTCTTTTTCTCTCCTTATCGTTCATAATCAACACCCGTCCCTCTTTCTTTCTCTTCATCTTTCCCACCATATAGTCATAACCCACCCTCTCTCTCTCCCTCATATATTCATCACCTATCTTTCTCTCTCTCTCTCCCGCCACCATATTCTCATCATCTTTCTCTCTCTCATTCCACCACCCATTGTCTCTTTCTCTCCCATATCCCTTTTCTTTCCTGTAATTCTTATATTCCTCCCTCTCTCTTTGTGAACCAATTCTTATATCCCCCTTCTCCCTTTGTTAGTGCTCATTTTATACCACATCTTTCTTCTATCTGTACACAAACACACACACACATCAAATCTTGCTCTTCCTCCCTCAGTATATCATATCTTCCTTTCCCCCTCACTCTCTCCTTATACCATATCTTTTTCTCTCATATCAATTCTTGCTCTCTCTCTCTATACGTAATCTTCCTCTCCCTACCACATCTTTCTCTCCCCCTCAACCCCTCTCTATACTATATCTTTCTTTCATCCTCCTTCTCTCTTTATATATACACTATATCTAGCTGTCTTTCTCCTCCCTCTCTATCTACCACTATTGAAACTTATTTGTCCAACAACAGTTGTCGCCCCATTACTAACCTTTTAATGTTCTCTTCTCTTCAGTGTTCTATAATAGCGAAGCTGTTGTCTTCTTGTCATTCCTGAGCTGTTTTTCTTTTTTTTTTTTTACTTTGTAATATTTTCACCTGCAGAAACAATTCTTCATTTATTAAGTAAGTATACCTGAGCGGGTGTGAGAATTGCAAGTCATGTCTATGCAAATAGGATTAACCTGTAATCTAATCTACTGTTCTAAAGATTAGCAGCGTTAAAAAAAAAAAAAATTAGTGTATATATATCCGCCGCCAGCAATATTTAAAAAAATACTATCGTTTTCATATTTATTTATATATATGTATGTATGCTAATGTCCCTGAACTAATGCTGTGTAGATAAGATTCGTTTTCTACTTGAACACACACACATTTATTTGTCTATATACGCATTACATACGTAAATACACAAATCTATAATATGCATATCTATCTATCTATCTATCTGTATGTATGTATGTATGTATGTACATACTTTCACTCGCACACACATACACATTATATATATATATATATATATATATAATGTGTGTATTATGCATCTTTTCAATAACAGTTTTCAAGCTATTTTAAGCCTTCATGTGATGTTTTGTATTACCATATAAATATCTTGAGCTGTCTCCGTTTTCGCAGGAACATTATCGTGTTGACATCAGTGACCGCGCGCACGCGCACCCCTCTATCTCTTGTGCGCCTATCTATAATATTGATATGTAATCGAAACCGGTACTGATAGAAAACTGACGAGGACTGGTTTCCCAGGAATTATCAAAAAAAAAAAAAAAAAAAAATGCAGTCTTTTGATATATTATAAACACTATCACACTTGTAACAACAATCAATGGTGTTTTGTTGCAAATAATATTTGAAAAATGTAATTAAACGAAAATGTTAAATATGTAGTTTCGAAATCAATTGTTTAAATGTAAAGTTTATACAATTGTCTTTTTGTCGATGTTAAAGATTATGTACAGCAAAATCTCAATCCATTTAAAGCTGTATAATGAAGATGTATAACGAAATATACATTGATCACATCATTATTATTTATGTATATATATATATATATATATATATATATATATATATAGATACGAAGTTAAAAAGCGTTTTTATTTCTAATATTTATTTTCCGTACTGGTTTTCATACTAAAATTTATTCGACTATTTAGATGTGATTTGGTTAGTAGTCGAAGAAATATTTATTCACATTTGTCAAGTAGAGAGAAAAAAGGTGGACGAAAGAAATTCATGGCTTTTAAAATTTTTTAGTAGTAATGTTTATGGAATTAGCCAAATAACCAGCTGATTCGAAGAGAAGGTAAAATCATAGAACAGAACATTAAACGCCTGTAAATGAGGCTGCTACTACAAACTATGACTCAACATAAGGGATATAATGTAAACACGTGGTTAATATATGATTTTAATATAACACCAATGGCCATTTAACATTACCTAGCGATTTTATAAGATGGACATTTAATATATTTTGTGTTTTTGTCTGTTTGAAGAGTTATAATTTTGTATATTATGTTTAAAATTTAAGCTCTTATGTATGGTTATTTAAAAAATGGCCCCCGTACTGTTAGAAGCGATATATAGCACCTGATTAAATTGTCTTGCAGCAATTTAATTTCGATCTTCTACGTTCTGTCTTTCAAGTCTTGCTTTTCATCTGTCTACGGTTCGAGCAAATAAATACGTCTAATATATGATATATATATAGATGCCATTTCATTGACTAGAGTGTTTCTGTAAGACCAATGGACCTTGTGCCTATCTTATCAAGGATATACTTGGATTTTTATTGTTCTGGAGATCGATACTATGAGTAGCAGGCATATATTGGGATTCATTTCAGTAGATCTGCCCCTTTTCTGCAAAAAAATAAAAAAGTGGGGAATCGTTATTATTAAACAATGTCAAATTATCGGCGACTGCGTCTTTGTATTTATGTGTCACTTTCCGACATATATCATCATCCTTATTTAGTTCTCTCAATTTCATTCTTCTAAGTGTAGTTAGGTCTTGGAGAGTTTTATTAAAGATTTCACTGCAACAGGGAAGAAACATGTTTGAGAGATTTCAACTAGTGGTTGTGAAAGAGGAGATAACACCTGTCTGGTTCTAGTACGGACATGTTCTATAGGCAAGTTGGGTATCCTCATAAATGTTCAGTTGTTTCTGTTACTAAGTAACCTATAACAATTAATATTTAAAATTAAAAAGGGAAAAACCCACCTTTTTACGACCTTTGTTTTCCTAACTAGAACAGACTTGTCTGTGTGAATTTATTTTCAAAATTATTACGACTTGAAATTTAATAAAATAATCTTTTTTTTTAATATATTGATATATACTAAATTAGGGAAAGGAACATAGCTTAATAAAGGGTTTTTATATAAAATTATGGTAGTTTAATAAAGGATTTTTATATAAAATTATGTTTGTATTTTATGATCCAGAATTTTTCCATTGAGGAAATAAAATTCTGTCACCTAAAAACTGTTGTGAGGAATTACTTAGAATACATAAGTCATTCACTGTAACTGCTTCCCTTGTAAGTCTTTCAAATTCAGAGTTTTTGCTACTAAAATTGAAATTGGTATTGTGCTTATTTAAACTCAGATTTGGCTAGAAAAAAAAAAAAAAAAGGGAATCTTGTAAAGTTAAACATTTTTGAAGGTCAGAAGAAAAACAAAAGGAAGCAAAAAAGAAAACAAAAAAAAACCCAACCCATTTTACTGCAGTGAAAGAGTAAGTTAAATGTTTTCTTTATGTGGGACATTTTTGATTGACCTCTAATGTATCAAGCAAGTTTTGTGCTTGTTCCACAAAGCCATCAAGTGACTTGTAGTCTCATCATCATTGTTTTACTGTCCACTGTTCCATTCTTGCAAGGGTCAGTTGGAATTCAGATTTTTCTATGGCCTGAAGCCCCTCTTGTTACCCACCCTTACCTGTATATAAGTAAGGTAATATTTCCCTTTGGTCAGGCATGTTATTCATGGAGAACAAGAAATGAACACTACTGCTTGCATGATGCTGACTGTCACCTACAACTATCACTTGATGTCAAGACAAGGTGACACAAACACATGTCCACACACACACACACACACACACACACACACACACACACACTCACACACACCTCTTATTTGTTCCAGTCATTAGACTGTGGCCATGCTGAGGTTGGGGCACCGCCTTGAAGGGTTTTAGTTGAATGAATCGACCCCAGAGCTTATTTTTTAATTGTTTAGCTTAGTACTTATTCTATCTTTTTTGTTGAACTGCTAGGTTATGGGGATGTAAATACTCCAACATCAGCTGTCAATTGGTCGTGGGAGTCAAATACAGACACAAAGGCACACACACACACACACACACACACAACAGGCTTTCACTAACCGTCTACCAAATCAACTCACAGGGCTTTGGTTGCAATGAAGCTGCAGTAGAAGACACTTGCCCAAGGTTCTATGCAATAGGACTGAACCCAGAACCATGTAGTTGGGATGCAAGTTTCTTGCCAGACAGCCACATATGTGAAAGGCTTCTTTCAATTTCCATCTTCCAAATACACTCACAAGCCATTTGTTGATCTGGAGCTATAGTAGGAGACACTCAAAGTGCCATGCTTATAGATATATATGTATATATATTAAGGTATTCGGAAAGTAATTGCATTTTACCAGAAAGGATAGAAAAACAAATGTAAAGTATGTTTATCTGAAAAGTTTTAATCAAGAATGTAAACACCATAATTTTCAATGACTGCAGCCCGGTGGGAAAGCAATTTTTTTAAGCCATGTTCAAAGAAACATTTCTTTTCCTGAAAAAAGTTTGAAAGATTGTTTTCAACTTACTCTCTGTTTCTGAATGTTTTGCCTCTTATAAAATGTTCTAGTTATTGGAACAGATGGAAATCCGTCGGTGCTCAGTCAGGTGAGTATGATGGCTATGGAAGAACTTCCCCATCCTAATGATCTTAATTTTTCTTGAGTTTGTTTTGAAGAGTGTGGCCATGCATTGTCATACTGGAAAAAGACACCTTTTCTTTTTACCAAAGCCGGCCACTTTCGACTTAATTTTTCATTTACATCAAGTTGTTTGCAACAGACAGCTGCATTGATGGTCCTTCCATGTTCCAGTAGCTCATAATGGAAGATATTTTTCATGTTCTACACCAGACACAGCAAGGATTTTGTGGGTGGAGTTCTGCTTTTGGAGTTGGCATTGACCTCTCATTACATGATAACAATTGTCTTTTCCATTTTCTGTTGTGGTGCAAATCCCATTTTTCATCACCTCTAACAATGTGCTACAGAAATGACAGGTTGTTACTCCTGGTTCAAAGACTGCTGCAGATGGAATGTTGTGTTTGGTTCTCCAGCATAAGCTCATGTGGAACCCAAATTCCTTTACATGTTTTCCCAATTTGCTTGAGATGTTTATAGATAGTTGAATGTGACACATTAAATTTTGATACCAAATCTCTGGTGCTTTGATGTGGATCCAATACAATAGTCTCATTCAAAAACTTGTCATTCAGAGTGGGTTGTCTTTCAGATCGAGGCTTGTTAGTTATTCACAGTCATCATCATCATCATCATCATCATCATTGTTTAATGTCCGCTTTCCATGCTAGCATGGGTTGGACGATTTGACTGAGGACTGGTGAAACTGGATGGCTACACCAGGCTCCAATCTGATTTGGCAGAGTTTCTATAGCTGGATGCCCTTCCTAACGCCAACCACTCTGAGAGTGTAATGGGTGCTTTTACGTGCCACCCGCACAAAGGCCAGTCAGGCGGTACTGGCAACGGTCATGCTCAAATGGTGTATTTTATGTGCCACCCGCACAAGAGCCAGTCCAGGGGCACTGGCAACGATCTCGCTCGAAAGTCCATTACACATGCCCACGGGCACAAGTGCCAGAAAGGCGACGCTGGGCACAGGTGCCATCCCGATTTCGCTTTCGCTTGCCCCAATAAGTCTTCGCAAGCTGAGTTTCGTGTCCAATGAAGGAGACGACGTTGGCATGGGTGCCAGTCGTCGAATTTAGTTCGGTTTCGATTTCACTTGCCTCAACAGGTCTTCACCATCTTTAAACCTTTTAAACCACAGCTGATATGTACGAGTTCTTACTGCATCCAGATACGCTTCGCACATGGTATCCATTGCTTCTGTAGTGGTATTTTTCTTTCAAAACTTATACAGTAAGCAATGGTGAATGTGTTGTTTCATAAAATTCTTATCGTCCATGTTTCTGAATGTTTTGCTTCTTATAAAATGTTCTAGTTAATTAGCAAAATAATTCTAGCTAATTAGCCTCTTATAAAATGTTCATAGTTAATTAGCAAAATAACTATGAATGACTCACTGCCGGATAGAAGAGATGATATACTATCTCTAGACAGTTTCCGCCCATTCGACCTTGGTTTTGACGTGATTGGTTGATTTATATTTCAAAGCAGTGAATAAACAAATTATTTTCTGAACACTCTAATATATCTTTTATCTTATACTTGTTTCATCAGACTGGCCAAGCTGGGGCACCACCTTGAATTTTTAGTTGAATGCATCAATCCTATTTTTTTTTTTTAAAGCCTCGTACTTATTTAGTCTGTCTCTTTTTCCGAACTGTTAAGTTATGGGAATGTAAACATACCAGAACTGGTTGTTAAGCGGTGGTAGGGAGACAAATACAGATACAAAAGCACACACACACACACACACACACACACACACACACACACATAGATATGTATATGTACATATATATGACAGGCTTCTTTCAGTTTCCATCTACCAAATCCGCTTATAAGGCCTTGGTTGGCCTGAGGCTATAGTAGAAAACACTTGCCCAAGGTGCCAAACAGTGGGACTGAACTGTGAACCGTGTGGTTGAGAAGCAAGCTTCTTATTTCTTTATTGCCCACAAGGGAATAAACATAGAGGGGACAAACAAGGACAGATAAAGGGATTAAGTCGATTACATCGACCCCAGGATGATTGTAAAAGTGCTTCGCTGTCATAAAAGTAGGTTTGTTTATTTCCAGTCATCTGTGAAAAACATGTCTAGTTAAGGGGAAATATTAGCTAGCAGGTGAGGGTTAGTTATAGAAAAAGGCATCCGGCCATAGAAAAATTTGTTTCAACAAATTCTGTCTAACCCTTACAAATATGGAAAAGTGAATGTCAAAAGATAATGATGACGAGAAGCATTTTATGGTTGGATGCCCTTCTTGTTGCCATCCTTTACCGCTTTAATTAGTTAGGGATTTTTGTTGTTTTGAATTTCATTGCTGTTCGAAAGTGCAAAGTGACTGGTCATGATATCAATTAGGAATGTAAACACCATACCATTTTGTTGAGATGGTGACATTCAAAAGTTGTGGGTATCAACATTTATGTATATGTGCACACAGACATGTGTATATATATATATATATATATATATATATATATATATATATATATATACATACATATATACGACAGGCTTCTTTCAGTTTCCGTCTACCAAATCCACTCACAAGGCTTTGGTCGGCCCGAGGCTATAGTAGAAGACACTTGCCCAAGGTGCCACGCAGTGGGACTGAACCCAGAACCATGTGGTTGGAAAGCAAGCTACTTACCACACAGCCACTCCTGTGCCTATATATTTATATATATATATATATGATGGATTGTATGAAATACAGTGTACATCTCTCACAAGGCATTAGTTGGCCCAGGGCCAAATCAAAAGACATTTGCCCAAGGTGCTGAAACTTAAACCATATAGTTTAGATGTGAACTGCTTAACTTCACATTACTTAATTTATCAACACTGAAAGGACGAAAGGCAAAGTCGACTTAGCTGGAATTGGAACTCAGAATGTAGTGATGGGAGAAATACTGTTAAACATTTTGCCTGGTGTACTAACAATTCTCCCAACTTGCGGTCCTCTGCATAATAATAATAATGATTTCTTTTATTTGCCACCAGTGTGATAAAGTGTAGGGGTTTATATATGATGAAATGATAAAAAAATTATCCATGGTATACATTAGAAGAAAGGAAGTATACACAGTATACAACACTAGAAAAAGAGGGAAGAAAGAAGTGATAGTGATGGGGTCCCCCTGATACAGGAAGACCTCTAGGGATAATTGAGGAACCCCACCATCCAAGATCACCCTGAATCCCAAGGACGAGAGTCCTCTCCAACTCCTTTTTTCTTTTCCAACTCACAGCTCTACACTGAGAGTGGAACCATCCACTCTTACCATTTTCACAACTTTCACCCTCCTTTTCATAAATTCATTCGTGGACAACACTTCCCTCTCTACCTCCACTTTCCTTTTCAAGTGAAACTTGAAAAAGTTGATGAGGGCTTTATCAAAGAGGAATGTTTTTGTCCTCATTCCTTTCAGCCTCGTCCACCAACCAATCTCTTTTGCCACAGCCATCAGACAAAGGAAAACTGCCTTTCCTGCCCGATTAAAAGAGGGCGGCAGGGCAATCATCATTATAGACTCGGCTGACAAATAGATCCATCTCACACACGACAGCAATGTCTGGACACTGAAGGATTGCTTGTAGAATGGTTTTGTCATTCTGCTCGCACTTTGGACAAGCCTGTCTGACAGTACATCCATGCCTGTAGAGTTTATCACAAACCAGTAGTGCCCTCCCCCCAGCGAAAGACCTGGAAATTGTCCATAATAGTCCCCAACCAGAAAGTCTGCCAGAATAGACTTATCAGTTCGTTTTCATTGACACACCTCTCTGCTACTAATCCTCTACATAGCTAAAGTGGAACATCTGCTCCTATTGCCCAACTTGTAGAGGACAGTGAGTGCCTGATAACATTCTAAGTGCCAGGTGCCCTGTCTTGGCCTATTCTTTACCCAGGACTGCAGTTCCGTCAAGGAGACGAGCTGTGGAAAAGTGTGTCTAGGTGGCATAACCTGAGTGTGTCTGTGCATCAAAAGCTGTGACATGCTTAAACTGCCATGCAGAGGGAGTTAGCAGCAGACCGACCACCTCACCACTGGAATTCGTCCCGTCCACAAAATAAACAGGATATACTTCAATCTAATCAAGCAGTAACTGAGGGCATGGTACAATGGTCAGATGATAAATAATGACAGAGGCGACGTAGGCATTCATCACCTCTGCCTGACCTTTCAGGGACAACTTCCTCTCTGCCCATTTCTGGGTAAGACTGGCCAATCTGTTTGCCACATCTTTCCAATTCCTATCTACTTGGAAGTCAGGACCAAACCAGACGCCGAGCAGTTTAACTGGTCTGTAAGTCCAGCATCCGATGGCATTGGTCTACTTCTCCAGGTGCCCAGTCGCAATCCTACCAACTTCTTGTCGGCATTGATTTTGGCTCTTGCAACTGACTCATATTCCTTTACAATGGAGCTGACCGTTTCCACTTTGGAGGTGTACGATATGATGGTGACATCGTCCACATATGCTAACACTGCCCTCCTGAGTCCAGTTTCAAAAGAGAGGCCTCTTAACTGCTCCAACTTCCTCAGCAGTGGCTTAAGAGCCAGTACATACAAAAGAGGTGACAGCAGGCAGCCCTGACGGACCGAATGTGTGATACTAAACAATTCTGATAGGTGGCCACTTACTTTGACCTCCAAGCAGGTGCCACTGTGCATTGCAGCAATCCAGCCCCCTGAAAACAGGTCCAAAACTGACCATTCTAAGGATGGCTTCCAAGTAGTAATGGTCTACCCTATTGAAAGCTTTTGACTGATCCAAACTGATCAGGGTCCCACCGAAGCCAGCTTTAGTCCCAGCCCTCACTATGATATATCATATAAGGTGGAGGTTGTCATGGATAGATCTACTCAGGATTGCACAGGTCCAAAACTGACTGTTCTAAGGATGGCTTCCAAGTAGTAATGGTCTACCTTATTGAAAGCTTTTGACTGATCCAAATTTATCAGGGTCCCACCGAAGCCAGCTTTAGTCCCAGCCCTCACTATGATATATCATATAAGGTGGAGGTTGTCGTGGATAGATCTACTCAGGATTGCACAGGTTCAAAACTGACCATTCTAAGGATGGCTTCCAAGTAGTAATGGTCTACCCTATTGAAAGCTTTTGACTGATCCAAACTGATCAGGGTCCCACCGAAGCCAGCTTTAGTCCCAGCCCTCACTATGATATATCATATAAGGTGGAGGTTGTCGTGGATAGATCTACTCAGGATTTCACATGTTTGTCCCTCCCCAATCAGACTACCAATGACAAGCACCAATCTTTTCGCTAACACCTTGGCCAAAATCTTAAACTCTGTGCTTAACAGAATTATGGGCTGAAACTTTCATGGCAGTGTCCCCATTGTTGGTGTCCTTTCTCAGCAGTGTTACTACACCCTGGCTAACAGCATTAGGAATTCTTCTGTTCTGCTGCCAGTTACTGTAAACATCTGGCAAGAGGCTGCCAAACAATTCTGGGATGCAAACATAGATTTCGTATATTGAGCTTCATATATTTGTACCCCAGTGTCACTTTGATGGCATGTGCTGCCCTCACTCAATAATAATAATAATAATAATACTAATAATAATAATATAATAATAATCCTTTCTACTATAGGCACAAGGTATGAAACTTTGGGGAAGGGGATAGTTGATTACATCGATCCTAATGTATAACTGGTACTTATTTCACCGACCCCAAAAGAATGAAAGGTAAAGTTGACTTGGCGGAATTTTTTACTTGGAATGTAAGGGCGGACAAAATACCACTGAGCATTTTCCTGGCTTGCTAACGATTCTGCCAGCTTGCCATCTTAATAATAATAATAATAATAATAATAATAATAATAATGATGATGATGATGAGAAGGAAAGAAGAAATAATACCACCATGAAAATGTTCTTTGTTATTCATTGATTGTTGTCTTTCTCTTAAGGTTGAATCAAGATGGGTGAGAATACACCACTATATTTTAAGGAGAATATCAGCAAATACCAAATCCCTCTGGATCATATAGACTTTGGTTACATCAAGAAATGCAAGGATGTTAAAGAGTTAGAAAAAATCTACAAACTTCTACGGTATGTATCATCATCATTGTCATTGTCGATTTTATGTTCACTTTTTCCATATTCATTTGGTTTGGATGAAACTTTTTGCTGTAGTTTTTTTTGATTGGATGCCTTTCCTGACTCTAACTTTTACTTGTTTTCAAGTATGGCACTTTATTCCACTAGTTTCTATATAATAGCCGTAGGGGCCTATTGATAATGCAAGATAGAAACAAATGTCATTGCTGCCCAAACGAAGTTGATGTGAACACAACTTGGAGACAAACATACACACACGTATTGTTGTTGTTGTTGGCACTCCGTCGCTTATGACGTCGAGGGTTCCAGTTGATCCAATCAACGGAACAGCCTGCTCCTGAAATTAACATGCAAGTGGCTGAGCACTCCACAGACACGTGTACCCTTAAAGTAGTTCTCGGGGATATTCAGTGTGACAAGGCTGACCCTTTGAAATACAGGCACAACAGAAACAGGAAGAAAGAGTGAGAGAAAGTTGTGGTGGAAGAGTACAGCAGGGTTCGCCACCGTCCCCTGCCGGAGTCTCGTGGAGCTTTAGGTGTTTTCGCTCAATAAACACTAGTGGAACCTCAAAGAATGTGATAGGTGGAGGGAGAACAGGTGGCACCCCCATGTGACTGGTCAGTTATTTCCTAATTATAAAAGGATAACTAACAGAGTTGACCTCAACTGTGTTTGAACTCAGAGTACAGTGTTAGAATAAACACTGCAGCACCTTCTATCTCTTGTTCTAGTGACTCTGCCAATTGTTTTCCTGTCTAATGCCATTAATACTACATCAGTAGGTTTTTGAAGACAGTACCTTATGGTGTTTGGTTGTATACCTTTATGTTACGAGTTCAAATCCTGCCAAGGTCAACTTAGCCTTTTATCCTTTCCAAAGTCAATAAAATAAAATATCAATCAAGTACTTGACTCAATATCTCAGGAAGTACCTTGTGCTTTTATTATTGTTTTTTTTTTAGGCTTGCTCTTCTTTGGGATGATAAAATAAAGTACCAATCAAGCAGTGGTTGATGTAATTGAGTATGCCACCCTCCCAAATTTTAGGCCTTGTGTCTATATTAGAAACAGTTATTATTACCTCTGCCTTAGCGAAGGCAGAGGTATTGGTTTCAGTCGTGTTTGTTTGCTTGTTTGTCCGTGGACAAGATATCTCAAGAACTGCTGGATGGATTTGGATGACACTGTCAGGGATGTTTGGAGTCGTGACTGGCACAAACTGATTAGATTTGGGGATTGATCCAATGCCAGACAAGGATTCTGAATTATTTTCCCTGTTTTTTTACTTAATTTTTGAGAGAGGTCGGGTTCATTTTTAGTATTCTTGTTTCTGAGAGCAGTGAACTTTATTTCAGATATTCACATTTTGAAAATCATCTCTGGCTAATCGTTGAGAGGACGTTGAGATTGCCTTGGTGGAGGTTTGTGCTCTCTGAGTGCTCTAGTTATTATTATTATTATTATTATAATTTTTATTGTAGGACAGTGAGTTGGCAGAATTGTTAGTACACTGGGCAAAATGCTCAGCAGCATTTTGTCTGTCTTTAACATTCTGAGTTCAAATTCTGCTGAGGCCGACTTGGCTTTCCATCCTTTCGGGTTGATAAAATAAGTACCAGTTGAACACTGTGGTTGATGTAATTGACTAGCTCTTTCCCACAAACTTTCAGGCTGTGTACCTTTAGAAAAAAAGGACTATTTTTAAGATGGCGAACTGGCAGATCTATTAGCATACGGGGCAAACTGCTTCATGGCATTTCATCCGTCTTTATATCCTGAGTTCAATATGTGCCGAGGTCGACTTTGCAATTCATCTTTCCGGGGTCGATGAATTAGGTACCAGTGAAACACTGGGGTCAATGTAATTGACTTATCCTCTCTCCACAAAAATGGCTGCCCTTGTGGAAAAATTTGATACCATTATTATTATTATTGTTATTATTATTATTATTATTGTTATTATTATTATTATTATTATTATTATTATTATTATTCGCGTCTGACGAAAGGCGACCACACCTGTTCACCGTCCAGGAAACGCTTGAGATGTCGTAGCCTGAGTGCATGTTTGCGCATCAGCAACCACGGCATGCCAAGGCCTCTGTTCAGCGGCTGTTGACAGCAGATGGAGCGCCTGACCAGTGGTACCTGACCCTTCCACAACAAGTTGAAGAGCAAGCGTACTATCTTGGTTAACCAGCGGTTGGGACAAGGGACGACGGTCAAGCGGTAATAGATGACGGATGCGATGTACGCATTCGCCACCTCCGCTCGACCTTTCAAAGAGAGCTTCCTCTCAGCCCATTTCTGGGTGAGGTTGGCCACCCTGTTCGTCACTTCTTCCCAGTTTTTCTCCAACTAGAGGTCCGGACCGAACCAGACCCCGAGCAGTTTAAAGGGTCCGTCTGTCCAGCACCCTACGACACTGTTGGGCGGCATGGACTTGCCCCTCCAGGTGCCTAGTTGCAAGCCCACTGACTTTTCCGCGTTAATTTTCGCACCTGTCACCGCTTCATACTCGTTTAGTGTCTCGCCAATCAGGTCAATATGCCTGTGGCTCGACACCATCACGGTGACGTCGTCGGCATAGGCAGACACGCTCCTTCCACATCCCAGATCACGCGGGACGCCCCTCAAAGCCTCCAACTTCCGCAGTAATGGCTCGAGAGTCAATACATACAGAAGGGAGGAGAGAGGACACCCTTGGCGAACCGAACGCGAGATGTTGAACGGTTCCGATAGATGGCCGTTCACCCGTATGACCGAGCAGATGCCGCTGTATAAAGCAGCTATCCACCCGCAGAAGACCGGACCGAAGCCAGCTGCCTTGAGAACAGCTGCCAGGTATCGATGGTCGACCCTATCGAAGGCTTTAGACTGATCTAAATTGATCAAAGCCCCACCTGCGCCAGCTTCGTTACCTACCCTCTCTATGATGTAGCGCATGAAATGGAGGTTGTCGTGGATAGACCTGGTCGGCACGGCGCATGTCTGCGCCTTGCTGATCAGGTTGCCCATGACAGGCGCCAATCTCTTGGCTAGCACCTTGGCCAAGATCTTCAACTCTGTATTGAGCAGAGTGATGGGCCTAAAGTTCCCTATAATGTCCCCCTTGTTTGGGTCCTTTCTTAGCAAATCCACCACTCCTCACAAACAAAAGCAGGAATTCTCCCGTTTTGTTGCCAGTTGCAGTAGATGTTTGCCAAGACACCCGCAAACAAGTCTGGCATTGACGTATAAAGCTTGTAAGGCAGACCATCCAAACCCGGCGATCTACCTCTCGTGCAGCCTTTCATCGCTTCCTGTACTTCCCAGGCAGATATGGGTCCTTCGCAGCACTCGGCTTCGCTGGTCGAGAGTTGCGGCAGGCCGTCTAGGTACACACCGAAGTCTGTTTCGTCGTCTGTCCTACCGTTCATCCCGAACAATTGAGCAAAGTGCTGCTGAAAGGCTGCACACATCTGCTTCGGTTCCGAAATCTCGCAGTCGTTCTGGTCCACCAAAGACCGAATGGTCGCTCTGTTGCCACACTTCGCCTCAACCACGCGGGCCCATTGAGCGGCTTTAGTCGCCTCCCCTCTTACCGAAAGTGCTTTAGCTCTGCCAACACAGCCTTCATGCTTGGCATCAAAGTGTAGGTCGAGGGCCAACTTCGCTGCTAACACGTCGGTTGCGATGCCTGTCCTAAGAGTCTCGTCTAGGTTGTTAACTAAATCCTGCTCTGTTTTCTTACGTTCTACAGCTAGAGCCTTACTAAACCTAATTGATTCTGCTCTAATTGCCCGCTTCAGGGCGAACCACCAGTTGTTATTGATGATTGCCCCTAATAAACTAATCCGGTCTCTGTAGGCTTTGCACGCCGTTAACGACGCGTTTAGCTTCCAGTAACCGGGGCCTTGTCTATGGACCGTACAGATCACGAATTTGTGGTCCGTGTAGCCGACTATGTTGAATTGTGGACACCCTATGCTATCCTTATCCGCTGGCCTACAGAAAATTCTATCTGAGTACGATCTAGACGACTCGATGCGATTAGTCCAAGTCCACATTGGCACATTCGGGTTGTCTAGTTGATACCTGTCGGACAGCTGAAAGCATTTGAGCAGGTTGGCGAGGCTCTTGCATCCCCCTTTCCTATTAGATGCTCCCGCACCCACCCTATCGATACGTTCGTCTAGGACAGCGTTCTAGTCCCTAACTAGCACTAAAGTGCGAGAAGTACCTAGGAAAACCTCCAGACGTTTGAAATAATCCGACTGTCCTGCTCCTGTCGGAGCGTACGCAGCCAGTAGTCTGAAAGCAGCGCTGTCACTACTATCGACGTCCAGGACCACCAACTTACCTTCCGGATCCAGGAAGACTGCCCTTATTTTCAAGTCTAGGCCTTTCCGAAATAGCACCTCCACCGCCCGCTCCCGGCCGACACGGAGATAGGAAAATCTCGTATCCGCCAAAAAGGGCTGCGAGTTCCTGCGGGTTGGAGCGCCTGGTTTCGCTAATGGCTGCTACATCTACTCTGTAAGACCTCAGGTCGTTCAACAGGTGACCTTGTGTCCAAGGCGACCCGAGGCCTCTCACATTTATGCTTCCGATTCTGAGAATTAAACTCTACCGACACGGAAGTGCCGTCAACCTGTAGAAAAAAAAAAAGAAAAAAAAAGGGTAATGTAAAAGGAGAAAGGGCTCTATACCCCTTTCTTATTTTTTCTGACCAGGTTCCCGTGGTTTTATGGGTTTTTCCACGTGTAACCTTTCCTTTTTCGAAGTGCCTCCCCCTTTGGGAGTTCTACTTATTTATTTATCTATTTATTTGTTATATCTTTCTCCGTTTTCTTCCTCTGTTTAGACGAACTTTCCTACCTTTTCGGACAAAAGCTTTTGTAACCTTCGTCCATGTTTTTAATTGATATTAGCCCTTGTGGCCAATAAAACGAATTAATTATTATTATTATTATTATTATTATCATAGGTCCGGAGAAGAAG
The DNA here is from genome assembly GCF_046866305.1 of Octopus bimaculoides. Classification (NCBI taxonomy): domain Eukaryota; kingdom Metazoa; phylum Mollusca; class Cephalopoda; order Octopoda; family Octopodidae; genus Octopus; species Octopus bimaculoides. The sequence continues at coordinate 65,519,476 of NC_142936.1, read as the reverse complement.
GACATTATTCTGAACTTGAAAAATGTTGTGAAGAAAAACTCAGAGAAATGCATCCAAACAGGTATTTAAGATTATTATTTTATTGTAACTGATCTGTTTTCACCTTTCTGTCCTCATCCTCTTCCATCCACCTCCTCTCTCCACCTCCTCCCTCCACCTCCTCCTCCTCCTCCTCCCTCCCCTCCCTCCTCCTCCCTCCTCCCTCCTCCTCCCTCCTCCTCCCTCCTCCTCCCTCCTCCTCCCTCCTCCTCCTTCCTCCTCCGTCCTCCTCCCTCCCTCTCCTCCTCCTCCTCCTCCTCCTCCTCCTCCTCCCTCCCTCCCTCCACTTCTCCCTCCACCTCCTCCCTCCACCTCCTCCCTCCATCTCCTCCTGAGCATAAAGTTTGGTTTGTTTGCTGTAATGTTGTCTGCTGTATAACATCTCCATTTTCATATGCAAAACCTCATTTTTCTGCTGTCTTCTCCCTGAAACTTCTTTTACTACGGACTACTCTCTTCTCTTTTTATTTACTTAACTTCCTTTTTTTTTATCTCATCTTTTCCTTTTTCTTTTCTTCTGCTACTCCCTCTTTTTCTTCTGTTTCTCCTTTCTTTTTCTCTTCTTTATCTTATCTCCTTGTCCTTGTACCATGCTTGCCTTCAAATCTCCATTGTGTGAATATCCACTTTTCCATAATTGCCTGGGTTGAATGGAGTTTATTGAGGCAGATTTTCTATGGCTAGATGCTCTTCCTGTTGCCAACCCTAACTGTTTTGAAGCAAAGTAATATTTCCCTGCAAACACACATTTTCACAGAATATTGGAAAGGAACAACAGTTTCTATGATAGTGACACTCCTTTACAATTATCACGCAACTAGCTTAAAAGCTGCACTTCGTGTAGACTTTTAAGTTACCTCTTTTTCTCTTCTTGTTTTCTTTAATTTCTTTTTTTTTTTTTAATTCTAACTACAGTCGTGCTCTAAGGAGAGAAGAACCCTTGAAAAAAATTACTGATCTAAGCCAAGAAGAAAACATAGCTTTACAAGCTGAGATGGAGGTGAGAATAATTTTTTTTTTATGTTAAATTTTGTAAAGCATGAGAAGTTTGTGTATATTGAGGTGCGTTCTGAGATTTTGAGCAGTGTATATTTTGTTTTTACTTAGAAATGAAAGGAAGTGTTTGGGGAAAGCTGCAAATAAAGTTCAGGTATATAAGAAAAATGTAGAAAGGAGATAGCCAAGCTTAAAGTAGAGGTTTGGTAATGAAGGATTTAGGGGTGAGCTAAACCACCCTGTGTAACAAAATTTAATTTTTTTTTGTCTTTGGTCAATATGTTTTTGTTTCTTATTTCCTTCTATCTAGAGATCAAAGGAAATGACTACTATTCCCTTCAAACTTTGCTTTTGTCACCTGGACATCAATGTTTTGAAACTGACCTATTTTCCATTACATTTCAGATAGATTCAGCATTGAGTTGCTGAAGCAGAAATATCTTTATAGCAAATAGTCAGCTCAGTGCCAGTGTCACAGATTTACTTGTCAGTTTATTGAAGAATTTGAAAAGTTTTCAGTTCTTTTGCAAAGACTCTTGATATAAATGAAATAAATTCATTTTATGTCTTGAATCATGAAATTGATTTATTGATTTCGTAAGAATTTTCACACATAAAGCAATAGCTTTAAAGGAATGTGTTTTTTTTTTGTAAAAAAAATTTTCTTTTGATGTTCTTTTGAACCAAATAGAAACACACCTCTATAGTGTCACTACTATTACTTCTTTCTTTAGAATTGGTCCAGCAACATGTGTAAACTGGATGGATCTTTGAAGAAAAAAAATTCCAAAAAGGCTGTAGATGATATACCACCTGTCAGAAATGCAGAAGGAAAGAAAGGGAAGCCCGAAAAAGAAAAGGTAACCATCCAACCATCCTCAATAAAGAAATCTTTGTACTTTCATTGTAATTCCATAATTTCATACTCCACTGGGGTATCATCCTGGTTGAGTCTATTCTTTGAGTGTTGGTTTTTGTCTAAGATAGCATTACTGCTTATATAATCCTTCAGATTCATGCTGCGTGTAAAATGTTTTAATGATTAATCAATATATATTTATGCATAAAGTATATTGGTGCATAAAATATATTTTCTGCATGATATATATTTGGTGCACAATATATAATATTGTGCATATAAGTGCACAATATAATATATGTTGTGCATGTTATATGTATATGTGTACAATATCAATTGTGCTTATGTTATATGTAGATACAAATGCATTTATATTTTCCATGTATGGAAAGTACCAGTGCGGGTGACACGTAAAAGCACCCACTACACTCTCTGAGTGGTTGGCGTTAGGAAGGGCATCCAGCTGTAGAAACTCTGCCAAATCAGACTGGAGCCTGGTGTTGCCATCCGGTTTCACCAGTCCTCAGTCAAATCGTCCAACCCATGCTAGCATGGAAAGCGGACGTTAAACGATGATGATGATGATGATGATGTATGTGCATATATTGCATGCATATGTACAAATAATGTACTTGTATATGCACAAGTATGCAAATTAAGCTTTCCATTATGGAAATGACTTAGATTATGGAGGCTTTATATTATTACTGAATATTCTATACTCTTGATTAGGAAAGCAAATTGGGTTCATCTCTCAAGAGCAGTCGACTAATCTATCAAGTAACCTTATTTTTTCTGCACACCGAAAGCATAGAAAGAATGTGTTTATGTTCTTAAATACTTCTCACATCTAAATGTGTTAATATTTAGGCATTTGATGATGATGATGATGATGATGACCATGGACATGGTTGAACAACCAATCCCAACAAGTTGGGATTTACTCAACGAGTTGTACTATTCATCCTTTTGATAGCTGAATGTGAAGCATGGCTTGTGAGACTTCTGTTTGGGTGATTTTTCCTGAGTCACCATCTCACTCACCCTTGTATGCCATTTATAGCTGAATGGAGTGGAGCTACAGTGAAATGATGTATTTTGCTTAAGGATACAATGTGCAGCACGTCTGGAAATTGAAACCACGATCTTGCAATTGTCAGTGCAGCACCCCAACCACTAGTCCAAATGCCTTCACTTCAGATAATTGTGTGTGTGTGTGTGCATCTAAGAGGCTGGACACTCAGGTTGTTTCTTACTTCTTTATTGCCCTCAAGGGACTAAACATAGAGGGGACAAACAAGGACAGACAAAGGGATTAAGTCGATTACATCGACCCCAGTGCGTAACTGGTACTTAATTTGTCGACCTCGAAAGGATGAAAGGTGAAGTCGACCTCGGCGGAATTTGAACGCAGAACGTAACGGCAGATGAAATACGGCTAAGCATTTCGCCCGGCGCCCTAACGTTTCTGCCAGCTCACCGCCTGGTCATCTTTCACAGTATAATGGATCTTCTCAAGTAGAGCTGAGCATACCATCTCAACATTAATGAAAATGAAAACCAGCAAGATACACCAAATAGCAGTGTCTGCTGCTTGTTCTTGAATCATTAACATTTTGAAACATTGTAATATTTTGTTTTATATTTGCAGAAGAAAGGTTCATCAAAAAAGACTTCTCCAAAACCTCGTGATATCAAAGAGTGGGACAAGTAAGTGTATTGTTGTTCTCATTGTTTCATTTTTCTTTTTAATAATTCTGTGGCATGTAAAAAGCACCATTTGAGCATGGTCTATGCCATTACTGCCTGACTGGCTCTTGTGCTGTCGACATGTAAAAAGCACCTACTGCACTCTCGGAGTGGTTGGTGTTAGGAAGGGCATCCAGCTGTAGAAACTCTGCCAGATCAGATTGGAGCCTGGTGCAGCCTTCTGGCTTGCCAGCCTCAGTCAAACCGTCCAACCCATGCCAGCATGGAAGGCAGACGTTAAACAACGATGATGATGATGATGACGATGTCTGCATTAATGCAAAATGCAAAAAATCCTTCTCTGTCATTTGTGACTTTATACACCTTATCATCTTCTTGTATCATTTTATATATTCTATATGTTTTGTAGAATGATACATTAAGGATCTTTTTTTATGAGTACTACCGAGTTACTTGAATCCATATATTCTGACTTATGTATGTCAGTATGTGTGCGTTTGTATGTGTATGTGTTTCTGTCTCCTTGCTTTGGCATTGCGAAATAGTTGTAAACAAGTGTCTTCCTCATGCAAGCGGTGTCCATTTACAATATTCTGTAATAACATGTTTGACCATGGGGAAAGTATTACCTTTCTTAAAAGCAGGTGAGGGTTAGTGGCAGGAAGGGCATCAAGCCTTAGAAAACCTGCCTCAACAAATTCCATCTGACCCATACAAGTTTCAAAAAGTGTTTTTTAAAATGAAGATGATGGTGGTGACTATGAAGGTGGTTTCCTTTCGATTTTCTTTGAGTATTGTTTTCCTACTACACCTCACAACACAGCCATGTTTTCCTTCTACATCTCACAACAACCATGTCTTTCTACCACATCTCACAGTACAGCTATATTTTCCTATCACATCTTACAACACCACCATTTCTTCCTACCTCACAACACCACCATGTCTTCCTAACTCACAACACCACCATGTCTTCCTAACTCACAACACCACCATGTCTTCCTAACTCACAACACCACCATGTCTTCCTAACTCACAACACCACCATGTCTTCCTAACTCACAACACCACCATGTCTTCCTAACTCACAAAACAACCCTGTCTTTCTTCCACACAACACAGTGATGGTTTTCTACCCTACCATACAACACAGCCATGTCTTCCTACCTCACAAAACAACCCTGTCTTTCTGCCACACAACGCAGCAGTGGTTTGCTACACTACCACACAACATGGCCATGTCTTCCAACTACACCACACAACCCAGATATTTCTTCCTATGTAAAGTTTGAAAAATGGAAAGCTTTCAAACACTTTCTGCCTATCTGCTAAACAACAGTGTCGCTCTCGTTTTATTTTGTCACTTGTATTTTTATTTAGGTTTGATGTTGAAGGAGAACTAAAAAGGATAGATGAGGATGTACAAGAAAAGCCAGCTAAGAAAGTTAACAGTGAAATTTCTAAACTATCTGAAAATGTGGACATAGGCAATGGTTTGTAAAATCTTTTTTTTCTGTCCTAGTTTTGCTTGGCGAAATGGAGGTGTAAAAATGCAAATCTGAATTTAGATGAAGCCGTTATGGTCATAAGCATGAAAGTTCAAGTATTATAGGTGGAAGAAAGGAGATATATTCGCAGTGTACTGTTGATATGCTTCTATCTTTTATCTTTTACTTGTTTCAGTCACTAGACTGCAGCCATGCTGGGGCACTACCTTGAAGAATTTTTAGTTGAGTGAATTGAACCCAGGACTTTTTTTTTAATGCCCTGTACTTATTCTGTTGGTCTGTTTTGCCAAACTGCTGAGTTACGGGGATGTAAACATACCAACACTAGTTGTCAAGCAGTGCCGGGGGATACAGATACAAAGGCACACACACACACACACACACACACACACACACACACTTGTATATATACATATATACGACGGGCTTCTTTCAGTTTCTGTCTAGCAGATCCACACACAAGGCTTTGATTTGCCTGAAGCTATAGTAGAAGACACTTGTCCAAGGTGCCATGCAGTGAGACTGAACCCAGAACCATGTGGTTGGGAAACAAGCTTCTTACTACACAGCCATGCCTGCACCTATTTACTTTTCTTCTGTTAATTCAGGGATAATATGATAGATTTACCAACACACCCCAGGAAGTATTGTTTGTAGTCCTAGGATCATGAGGGGCTTCACTTGTGATCATCCTGTCCATTTAGGAGTATCTTAGAATACATTATCTAATGTCACCTTTACTTTCTTGAGCTGGTAAAGTGTCAGATTTAAGCCATATTTGACTACTATTTTTAGCAGATCTTGTGACCACGTAGAAGCTTCCTTAAAACTTTCATCACCATATTTCTGTTGAAATACATTGTTTTTGCTTCAATTAATTTTGAAAATCATGAAGAATTTTGTATAATATCTTTGTCATGATTAAACTGATATTTGAAGCATAAATTTTGACGGAAGGGTTTAATTTCAATCAATTTAGCTATTTTGTTACCATATTGTTTTTGAAATATACTGTCTTTGTCGCCATTAATTTTGAATTTAATAAAATGTCTATTCATGATTAAACTAGTGTTTGGAACATAAATCTACCTGAAATTTTAATGAAAGGTTTTAATTTAGATCACTTTCAAATAAAGCAAGTTTGTATTACAGAACCAGAAGTGGTCTCAGGTAGGCTGGTATTAAAAGGGGCAATCCTGAAGTAGGCAGTGTTGATTTAGTAGTTATCAACCACTTCCTAAAGGGTTAACTGTATTTTTATAATGACTGTAATTAATTTAATAAACAAAATTTATATATTAAAAATATAAAACAGTATAAGTATTTGTTCTACTCCCACATGGAAAAATATCAATATTGGTATTTCTGAAATTACTACTTGATAAAACCACATGGTTACTCCATGGGAATGTATCAGTGTTCATTAACTTTTTAGCATTTAAACTGGCCATATCTGGGCCAGGTATTCTACCTGTTTTATGTTTAAACTGGCCAAATCTAGCCTCTCACACCTACTCTACAATGTTATTCTAAAAACCAGCGATCACATCTCAGTAATTTAGAAGCTATGAGATAATGCATGATTAATTCTGAATAATATGATCCGTGTTCCTTGTGAGTATATCCTGGCATTTCACTACCATCTCTCTCCTGCTCTCTCTTGCACTCTTGCTGTTTCCCACTCTCTCTCTCTCTCTTTCCCTTGCTCTTTCATCAGGCTGGGTAGCCACGTATCTCCTTTACAGCAACACACCTGTTTCTGCTCTTATTCTTGATCACTCTCTCTCCTCTTGCTCTTCCCTCTGGCTAGGTAACCAAGTATCTTCTTTACAGCAGCACACCAATTTCTGTCCTCTTTCTTGTTACCTCTTTCTCCCCACCTCTCTCTCTCTCTCTTTCGCTAGTTATGTAACCATGTACTTCCTCTATAGCAAGACACCTGTTTCTGTCTCTTTGTCACACTAACCATTCACCATCTGACACAAAATCATCTCCTCCTATGACCCCTCCCTTCTCAAAATTTCTCATCTTGCAAGCTATTTGGTGACCCTGCTGGTGCTGGTACCACGTAAAAAAGCATCCAGTCTACATTGTGAAGTGGTTGGCATTTGGAAGGGCATCCAGCTGTAAAAACCATGCCAAACCTGACCTCACTTGTGCTGGTGCCAGGTAAAAAGCACTTGGTCCACTCTGTGGGGTGATTGGTGTTAGGAAGGGCATCCAGCTGTAAAAAAACATGCCAAAACAGACACAATAGCTTGGTGTAGTCTTCTGCCTGGTCGGCTCCTGTTAAACTGTCCAACCCATGTCAGCATGGAAGGCAGACGTTAAACAAAGATGATGATGAATGTAAATTAACAAGCATTACATTTAACAGAATAACCTGAATGCTAAAAGGTTAACGACACCACCGAGGAAAAGGGAGAAATTAATTTGCTCGATCAATATAAATTGAAGCAATTATGCATGCTCTGTGTTGCTTGCTATGCTGTATTTACCACAATCAAGCTTCATTAATTTCATTGCTTTCATATTTTCTTCCCTGTTTAGAAATGTAATATTCTGACATTTAAATATGTGATGTGACATTTTATGAAACAGTAATAGAGTTTATCTTGTTTATGTTTGGGATGCGTGCCTTGTGTTGGATTGGCTCATGAGTTGGAGAAATATATACTTGGTTTTGTTGTTGTTGTTGTTGTTCAGTCATAGGTCAGCCCTGATTTAGCTGACCGGTAATCAAAGGCATTTCAGCATTTACTATCCAGTCTTTTATTCAAGCATTGTGCATCTAGATTTACTTTCTCCAGCATGTGCTTTCTTTCTTTAAAATGGTAGGGTGTAATTTGAAGGAGGATTCGTTTGTTATTTCTAACAGGTTGAACCAACCCATCATTGGCTCATGTAACAATTGTAGCAGTATATCACCATCATCGTCATTATTACCACCACCACCACCACCACCACCATCATCATTGTTGTCGTCATCTTCATCATCATCATCATCATCATAGCATCTACTTTTCCATGTGATCATTAAAACGATGATTGTTTTCTCAGAATTTATTAAGGTTGATTTTCTACAGCTGGATTCCCTTCCTGATGCCAGCGTTCACCTGTTTCCAAGCAAGATAATATTTCCCCATGGCCATACATATTTTTGCCGAATATTAGAAATGAGTAGCAGCATTTGTATGACAATGAGACTTACTTACAAATATCACATGATGTCAAGATGAGGAGATGCTAGCACACACATACACACGCGCGACATGCTTCTTCCAGTTTCTGTCTGCCAAATCCACTCACAAGGTATTAATCAGCTCAAAGCTATAGAAGAAGACACTTGCCCAAAGTGCCATGCAGTGGGACTGAACCTGGAACCATGTGGTTGAGAAGCAAACCTCTTAACCACACCCCTAGATATTTCTAAAATAGGAACCATGCAGAGAATGGTATTGCAATTGTGTTTTGAGAGGTTACTGATGTATTTAGGCATTATGAATAGAGTAGTGGCTATGTGAAGACCCTTGGCCTAGTGGTTAGTATGTTGCACTCATGATCATGAGATTGTAGTTTCAATTCCCAGACTGGCTGTGTGTTGCTTTCTTAGGCAAAACACTTTATTTCATGTTGCTTCAGTTTACTCAGCTATAAATAGGTAACCTTGTGATGGACTGTGAAGGTGCATGGCTCAGTGGTTAGAGCGTCGGGCTTATAATCATGAGGTAGTGAGTTTGATTCCTGGACCAAAGGCAGGTTAACCAGGAAGATAGCTTTTGTGTGTCGCTGATGCACAGGGGCAATAAACGCCGCAGTTGCTCAGAAAACTGATTCCAGCAAGGAAAATGGACATTAACTGATGTGATTTTCTTTTTTATTATGTTCCTCCCTCACTTTCATCTATTTCCTTCATTGTCTTTTTTTGTTGTATTTTTCTCCAGATTGTCTTGAAGAGACAAAAACTACTCATGCTTTGAGGGAAAAGGACAAAGGCAACGAGGTATGTGTAATACCCATGTTTGTTGTGTTACCTCTATCTTATTTATAATCTTGCTTGGGTGGGATGACATTTGTTATTGCTTTTATACCAGGCTACTTTTGCGGCAGCAGCTGACCGTCAAAGATCGAGTCCGGCAGTGCAGGCTACAGCGATTTGACCACATCTGCAGTATGAGCACTGGAAAACTACCACACCAGCTTTTGTGGTGGTAATGACCCATGCACTGGAGAAGGCATGGGTGAAACAAATTAAGGAAGTTGCAATGCCTCCGACCTCAAGGATGTTAAGGCCAGTGCCATGGATCTGAAAGCATGGAATAATATCATTACTAGAGTCTGTCATCCAGTGGCACCCAGTCCAGTTGTATGGCACTTTGGGCAAGTGTCTTCTATAGGCTCTGGCCAACCAAAACCTTGTGAATTAATCTGATAAACAAAACCTGAAAGGCCATTGCGTGTATATATATATATATATATATATATATATATATATATACACAGACATGTGCAATGGGCCGTGTGGTATGAAGTTTGTTTCCCAACCATATTATTCTGGCCATGTCTTCTACTATGGCCTTGTGAGTGGATTAGGTTGACAGAAGTTGAAAGGAGCCTCTTGTATGCATATATGCAAATATGTATGTGTGTGTGTGTGTGTGTGTGTGTGTGTGTGTTTTGTGCATATGTTTGTCCCTCACCACTGCTTGACAACCTGTCCCCATAACTTAGTAGTTTGGCAAAAGAGACTAATAGAATAAGTATCAGGCTTAAAAAATGAGTGCTGGTGTTTTGTCCAACTAAACCCTTCAAGGCAGTGCCCCAGCACAATCCAAGGGCTAAAACCAGTAAAAGATAAAATATATACTTATATATATATATATATATATATATATATATATATATATATATATGTGCGTGTGCATGTGACCGACCTTGTCTCAACATTGCACATCGTCATCATCGTCATTTAATGTCCGTCTTCCATGCATGCATGGGTAGGATGGTTGACAGGAGCTGGCCAGGTAGAATACTACCCCAGGCTACTGTGTCTGTTTTGGCAGGGTTTTTATGACTGGATGTCTTTCGTAACACCAAACTTTCTGCAGAGTGGATTGAGTGCTTTTGACATGGCACCAGCACAGGGGAGGTTAGTTTTGGCATGATTTTTACAGCTGAATGCTCTTGAAATGCCAACCACTTTACAGTGTGGACCAGATGCTTTTTACGTTGCACCAGCACTGGCAGGGTCACCAAGTAAATTGCAAGACAAGGAATTTTGAGAGGGCAGGGGTATTTGAGGAGGGGGAACTTGTGTCAGATGATGAAAGGTTAGAGTGCGACAGAGAGACAGTGAAGTGGAAGCAAGTGTCTTGCTGTAATGAAGGGGGCATTGGAGGAGGTGATCTGACAGAGAAATAGAGAGGCAGAAACCAGTGTCTTACTATAAAGACAATAGTTGTAAAAAAGCATCAATGTCATTTTTTTCATTTTCAATTTTCTGTGGAAATATGTCTGATCATTGGGGAAAATACCTTACTTGGAAATAGGAAAGGCGTCTGGCCATAGTAAACCTGTCACAGTGAATGGAGAAGTGAATGTTAAAACAATTATAAGGATGATAATGATGACCCTCTTTTTCATTCCCTATTGTTTTTGTAGGCCCCTTTCATCCTTCACTCTGTTGCTATTGATCTTCCTTTGTATTTCACATGATCCTTTCTTGTTTGCTGCTACTTTTGTAAATTCTCTTATAAGCTTCCTTACACACTGTTTTTCTATAAAATGATACATTCATCTGATTTTTAACATCTTCCTCCACCTTTCCAGGCCTTTCGTAGTGGTGACTACAATGAAGCTGTGATTTATTATAACCGAAGCCTCTCTATTCAACCTTTGGATGTTGTATACAACAACCGTGCCCTTGCATGTAAGTTTATCATTTTGTGTTTCTTAACCCTTTTGATACCAACTCACTTGAGACTAGCCTTGGCTTCATCATCATCACTTAACGTCCATTTTCCATGCTAGCATGGGTTGGATGGTTTGACTGCATCAGGTTCCAGTCTAATTTAGCATGGTTTCTACAGCTGGATGCCCTTCCTAATGCCAACCACTCCAAGAATGTAGTGGATGCTTTTCATGTGCCACTGGCACGGGTACCAATTACTTTAGTACTGGTATCACCATGATGACGATCTCACTTGGCTTGACAAGTCTTCTTAAGCACAATATATTGCCAAAGGTCTCTGTCACTTGTCACTGACTCCTTGAGGCACAACATTTGAATGGTGTTTTTTCTTTGATATAAAACTTCATGCTTTATAGTCATCAATACTTACACTTTTCATTAAAAGTTAATTTATTTTCTAAGCCCCAGCTAACTAAGAGCAAAGTTGTTTTACTAAATGCTTCATTATTGGACTGGGTGCTTTTCACATGGTACCAGCACCTGTGAGGTCTTTGACAAATATTCTTTTGACAACAGGCACACTGACAAGTGTTATATGGAAAGAAGTGTAATCTTTTGAGTTGATCCAGTAGTTTAGTGGCAAATACTTCGCAAGCTCTTGTAGGATTTGAACATAGAGCATAAAAAGGAAGAGACAAAATATGATGAAGCATTTTTCTATTATTAAACTTAGCATATATCTTGTCCTTTTGTGTCTAACTTCCAATTCTTTTAATTTTTCATCAATAGATTTGAAACTGTCCCTCTGGAGCGAAGCTATTGCTGATTGTGATCGTGTCCTAATAAATGATAGCAACAATGTTAAAGGTAAGCTGCCTTAATCCACAATGTAACATTAAAGGTTATCTTAATCTATATATGAGGGGCTTCAGTTTCTGTCATCCAGTTTCACTCACAAGGTATTGACCCACAGCTATTGTACAGGACACTAGCTGACAGGATCCATATGATGGGACAGAAACAACCAAACCCCTAAGCATGTGGTTCTGAACTGGTCTTCTTAACAACTGAGCCATGCCTGTAGCTATCACTCTTATTTGAATTACATGTGTACAATTAACCCTGTTGCATTTAAACCAGAAACATCCATCCAAATTATTCTTCTTGTTTTTATGGTCAAGCTGGCCACATTCAGTCTCTCACTTTACAATGGTAGTCCAAAAAAAAAAAATACTGTTGCATAATCAAAATCTTGAAGCTACAGGATCAGGCAGGATAAATTCAAAACAATCATCATCACCATTTAACGTTCGTTTTCCATGCTGGCATGGGTTGGACATTTTGACTGAAAACTGGTAAGCTGGAGAGTTGCACCAGGTTCCATTCTGATTTGGCATGGTTTCTGTGGCTGGATGCCCTTCCTAATGCCAACCACTCCAAGAGTGTAGTGGGTGCTTTTTACATGCCACTGGCATGGGTGTCAATTACATAACACCAGCATCAGCTATGACTATGATGTCACTTGGCATGACAGGTCTTCTCAAGCACAGTATATTACCAAAGGTCACTTGTCATTGAGACCTTTGGCAATATACCGTGCTTGAGAAGACCTGTCAGGCCAAGTGAGATTGTGAATAAACAAGTGTTACATTTAATAGAAGTAACTGAATGCTAAAGGGTTAATATATTAGGAACTGATGTGATGTTCACTAACGAAGTGGATTGTATGTTTTTTTGTTGTAGCACTCCTCAGACGAGCCTCAGCTTATAAAGAAAATAAGGAATATAACAAATCTCTCTGTGATCTAAAGACTGTTCTCAAGTTGGAGCCTGAAAATCAAAGAGCAAAGGTCAGTAACACATCTTAAGGGTTTATCTCTTTTCATTGTTAAAGAGATCCAATCGGAGTGTGTCGTTTGCATTTGCAACAGAGCTGTTATAGTTCAACAAAAAAAACATACATTGTCATATATGTTTAATTTAATTATTAAACTGAAGGATTACTAAATGCATTTGGTAGAGTAAAAATTTGTTCTTTAACAAGAATAGCATCGACAGTGACTTTGAAGTTTTGGCCAGCTGAGCCATCACCAGTATATATATATATATATATATATATATATATATATATATATATATATATATATGTATACATACACACACACACACACACACACACACACACACACACACACATATATATATATATATATATATATATATATATAAATATATGTGTGTGTGTGTGTGTGTGTGTGTGTATACATACATACACACACACATGTATATATATATATATATATATATATATATATATATATATATATATATATATATATATAATCAAAATAAGCAACAAGGATATTCAAAGTTAATGCAGTACGATCGTTTCATGCGACTCCATTTATTTAAGCAATGTGAACATTACATCAAATGTAAAATGCAGAGCAATCCTCAGCTGCAGAAATATATAGAAATTTACTGAAGTTACATTTCAACAGAAGGCCATATTTTTATAACTACATTTAAACTCTCCAAGTAGAAAGGAGAGTTTAAATGTAGTTATAAAAATATGTCCTTCTGTTGAAATGTAACTTCAGTAAATTTCTATATATTTCTGCAGCTGAGGATGGACAGTCATATATGTATTTTATATATATATCATTTGTTACTCCCTTCTTGCATTTTTGTTTTTCCATTGCAGCAAATCTTGAGTGTGGTAGAAAAGAATTGTGAAGCTTCTCTGAAAGAGAAAGAAACCCCTACCCCCAGCAAGAAAAAAGGAAGGAAATTAGTGATTGAGGAAATTGAAGGAAATGAAGAAGTGGTGTCCCCAGATATTAATAGAAACTTCTTGACAAATAACTTTCAAAATGGCAAAGATGCTAAAGAAGAAAGCTCTGAAAAATGCGAGAAAGTGCAAGAAAGCTCTAAAAAGAATACTGATGGTGGCAAGCAAGGTTTGGCAAAATGCAATGGGAAAGAGTCAAAGCAAAGAAAAAATCTCAAGAATAAGCTTGATTCCAAAGTGAGTGCTGAAGATGGTAAACAGACATCTGGGAATGATGTGAGCAATAATTGTTTGAAAGAGGCTGATAAGAATGTAACAGATGTGAGAGCATCTGGTGATGGTGTTGCTAATAACTTGGTCAGTGACCAAAATACTTCCAATGAACTAAAAGACAGTTCTTCCCAACACTGTGATAGTCATACAGAACAGGATGTAGATGCAAAACCCACAAGCTTGAACGAACAAAGTCCCAAAGTTTACATGCATCGGCCATTGAATCCCAAAATCTTGTCTATGAAAAACTCTGGTAATGATTTGTTTCTGAGAGGTCGCTATTCTGAGGCTCTGGATTTTTATACCAAAGCTATAGATCTTCTAGAACAAGGTAAGCCGCAAGCATTCTTCTATCATTATTTGACATCGATATAAAATGTTTTTATGAAAGAATTGTTTCTGTGTTTATCATTGATGTTTCTATTATTTCAGTATTTAGTAATTTCTATTAGACTGATAATATTGTTGTTTAACCCTAAGCATGCAGATTCTCTGTCAAATGTAATGCTTACTTATTCACTTTGTTTTGAATTAATCATGTATTAATCTATAGGTGCAGGCGTGGCTGTGTGTAAGAAGCTTGCTTCCCAACCACATGGTTCCAGGTTCAGTTATAAATTAGGCTAGTATGTTAGGGGATTGTCTAGTTTGCATATTTGTGCTTTTGACAGCTTGTCATTGTTTAAATGATATCTTTTTGTTAACAACACAGTATAAATCAGAAAGACTCTAATATATTTAGATATAAAATCTCACAGTGAGAGGCTTTATTATATTTAAATTTACATTTTTAGTAATATTATGATGTTTGTTAGGTTTCCTGCTTCTAGATTTTATAGACATATTCCATATAGGCATCAAAACAAAATGACACAAATACACATGCATTCACACTTGCAGAGAGAGAAAGAGAGAGAGAGAGAGAGAGAAATACATTTATTTGGCAACGAGCTGGCAGAATGGTTAGCACGCTGGGCGAAATGCTTAGCGGTATTTTGTCTGCCATTACGTTCTGAGTTCAAATTCCGCCGAAGTTGACTTTGCCTTTCATCCTTTCGGGGTCGATAAATTAAGTACCAGTTACGCACTGGGGTCGATGTAATCGACTTAATCCCTTTGTCTGTCCTTGTTTGTCTCCTCCATGTTTAACCCCTTGTGGGCAATAAAGAAGTAACAAATACATTTATTTTGTGTATGCCTGTAAGTATTAGTGTAAACCCTTTTATATCATCATCATCGTTTAACATCCGCTTTCCATGCTAGCATGGGTTGGACGATTTGACTGAGAACTGGTGAAACCGGATGGCAACACCAGGCTCCAATCTAATTTGGCAGAGTTTCTACAGCTGGATGCCCTTCCTAACGCCAACCACTCAGAGAGTGTAGTGGGTGCTTTTACGTATCACCCGCATGAAAACGGCCACACTCGAAATGGTGTCTTTTATGTGCCACCCGCACAAGCCAGTCCAGGGGCACTGGCAACGATCTCACTCGAAAATCCTACGGGAGCCAGTCAGGCGGTACTGGCAACGGCCACGCTCAAAATGGTGCATCTCATGTGCCACCCGCACAAGAGCCAGTCCAGGGGCACTGGCAACGATCTTACTTGGCTTGCCGGGTCTTCTCACGCACAGCACATTCCCAAAGGTCTCGGTCAGTAGTCATTGCCTCGGTGAGGCCCAATGTACGAAGGTCTTGCCTCACCACCTCAGCCCAGGTCTTCCTGGGCCTACCTCTTCCACGGGTTCCCTCAACTGTCAGGGAGTGGCACTTTTTCACGCAGCTATCCTCATTCATTCTCACCACATGTCCAAACCAGCGCAATCGTCTCTCTTGCACACCACTACTGATGCTTCTTATGTTCAGCTTTTCTCTCAAGATACTTACACTCTGATGGGTATGCACATTTACATTACACATCCAGCGGAGCATACTGGCTTCATTCCTTGTGAGCTTACACATGTCCTCAGCAGTCACAGCCCATGTTTCACTGCCATGTAGCATGGCTGTTCGTATGCATGCGTCATACAGTCTGCCTTTTACTCTGAGTGAGAGTCCCTTTGTCGCCAGCAGGGGTAAGAGCTCTCTAAACTTTGCCCAGGCTATTCTTATTCTAGCAGCTACACTTTCAGCGCACCCACCCCCACTACTAACTTGGTCGCCCAGATAGCGGAAGCTATCGACTATATATATATATATATATATACAGTATATACACACATTTGCAAAAATTTGGCCTAAAATAAAGCAATAGCTAACCTTAGAAATTTGTCTCATGAACTAGAACAAAGACCGATCTTAAAATCTCCCTCTAAATACATCAGTTAAGTCCTGTCCTTTGAGCCAGAGCTAAGGTCATTCCAAATAATTTAACCTTTCTTCAATGATTTACATTGAAGTTCCAAGATAATGTAAAAGATTAGTAGTAACATTGAACAACCATATTGATGTGGCAATAAACATTACTTCTCATTATAGTTACTACTTTCATCTCTCATAGAGATTTTCTAATTAGCTAATGTGAATAAATGGGTGCTGCATTTGAGAGAGTAATCTGAATGCCACAGGGTTTAATTCTTGTTTTTTTTTTTTTTTTTTTTCCAGAACCCATTGATCAGACAGTTAATCTGTCCCTGATCTACAGTAATCGAGCTGCTTGTTCCTTGAAGATGGGTCAATGTCGCAACAGTATTTCAGATTGCACCACATCTTTGCAACTGGTTCCATTCTGTGTGAAGCCCTTACTACGTCGAGCCGCTGCTTATGAAACTCTTGAAAAGTAAGATTATTCCATTGACCTTTTTTAATGTGGTTGTTTGTGGGTGAACTGGGATAGTTTTACCTTCTGAATTTATGAATTAGTGATTGTTGTTGTTTAACTCTGTTGTCAGCTCTGACATTACAGCCATGACCACCTTGTTTTATTCAAATACTCTATCCAGGACATCATTATCCTAAGTAATTTTCTTTCTTAAGGCAACAGGGAAAGTTTTGAGGGAGGTTTGGTTGCTATTTCTAGCAGGTTGAGCAACTAAGTTGACGACTTCCAGGACTTGTGTAGATATGTGATGTGAGATGATAGTTGATGAAAGAATGGTGCTGTTCTTAGTGTGTTGAGGCCACCTGCTCTGATTGGCAATTAATTTGGTGTAATTAATTTAAAGTTTGAAATGATAAGGGTTTATTGTGTTTTGATGGAATGGATTTTCGTTTTGGAGCAGGCCCATAATCAAAGGCATTTCAGCTGTGACTAACCTTATTTTGTCTCAGCCACAATTCATCCAAGACCATATTCTCCAAAATATCGCTCCTGTTCTAATATCATTAGGTTTGAATTGACAGACATTTGGCTATTATTTTAAGCAGATGGAGAAACTGTATAGAGGTTCTTTGTTAGTTCATACATAAAAAGATACATTCAGTGATTTTATCACAATGAGTCAGTCGATCATAGAACTTACACTAATAAGCGTGAAGTAAGAATATTGCCTCAATTATAAGATGGTAAGATGTTTAGCAGCATTTTATCTGTCTTTACGTTGTTAGGTCAGTTTCCACCAGGGACGACTTTGCTTTTCATCTTTCTCAAGTCATGCCGACTGATAAGGGCTGATTTCCCTCCGTGGCGTATATATTCCCCACCTGATTGGACTGGAGCAATGTGAAATGAGGTGCTTTGGTCAAGAACACAACACATATCCCGGTCCAAGAATTGAAACCACAATCTTACGATCATGAGTCCAACACTCTAATTAATCACTATGCCATGTGCCTCCACAAGTTGAGCACTGGGGTCGATGCAATCGACTTAACCCTTCTCCTGAACTTGCTGGCCTTGTGCCAAAACTCAAGACCAATATTGCCTGAATTCATTAGTAGCAGAGACTGTAAGTAGTAGATTGTTAAATATAGGGTTGATATTGTACAAATATCTGTTGGAATCAGTTGGTGGTTCTATTGAAATTCATCTGATCCTTTGTTTATGATGTTTATTTTTTAGATATGATATGGCTTATGTTGATTATAGACATGTGTTAGCAATCAATAACTCAGTGGAAAGCGCCCTGCAAGGTTCATCAAGGTTTGTATGAAAGTATTTTATTCTTATATTCTTTAATTCTTCTTTACAATCATTCGGTTGTGGCTATGCTGGGGCATCACCTTTAATGGTGTTCAGTTGATTATATTGAGCCACCCTTCAATACTTTGGTACTTAAAGTCAAATTGTTTTAAAGGGAGGTAATTGCTATAGAATGCAATAACAAAGTTTTATCAACTGATCCACAAAGTCTTTCGCTGGTCAGTTTCACAATTGGTCAACTGGCATCCAAAGTTTCTCTCCCATCCTAACATTCTGTCTCTCCTCTACATTCTCTTAGATCTAGTCAAGTGCATGAACCTTGACACTCCTCACTGAAGGCAGATACACCTTTCAACTGACAATGTTAGGAGTAACCTTTATGTTAGAAATCCTTAACATAGTCCAGACTTACCACCAATGGTCAGTTCCATAGTTTTGGTGGTCCACTGTCAGTTTTTATCTTCTACTATGTTGTATAATGCATTTGAAAATAAGTTTAAATTTGGTTGTCCATTAAGTTTTTCTTATGAAATTTGTGTACCCTCCCCCTTTCTGAAAAAGGTTGTACATCCACAGATTTAGATCAACCTGTTTATGTCTTGGGGTCAGGTATCATGACCGTGGAACATTACTTGGTGTTTCCAGTTCAATCAGTAAGGTTGCTCTAGTTCCTCATCTGTATTTACAGTAGCACCACCTGCTCTGACCAATATCCCACAAATTCTTCCTTATTATCAACGTATATCATCGAATCATTGGTAAATCTATAACAGTGAATATTTATATTATGAGTGCTGTGTATTAAGTCTATAGAATTGTGCATAAAGTATATATATAAAGTGCATTAAGTAATCATTG
This sequence comes from Octopus bimaculoides, assembly GCF_046866305.1. Taxonomy (NCBI): domain Eukaryota; kingdom Metazoa; phylum Mollusca; class Cephalopoda; order Octopoda; family Octopodidae; genus Octopus; species Octopus bimaculoides. Next base: position 65,500,450 of record NC_142936.1, on the reverse strand, counting down.
TATTCCAATTTCCTTCACATTTCAATAATCCGCAGATGAGTGACTATCTTTCCATAGAGACACAACACAGGTTATGTTTTCAGGTCTTTTGGATAAAGTTTTCAGAAATAACCCAATAGGTTTACTATTAATTCTGTGAAATATTCACAGGTCCTACTAGTAGTAATAATTATAATAATAATAATAATAATAATAATGATACAGTTGACAAGGGAAGTAAAAGAATGGATGGGCAGAGGGGAGAGAGAATAGCTTATAAGAATCTGGGACAGACATAGTTAAGTGTGGTAGAATTTATTTCTTTTACTACACATCAGACTCTTGATATTTTTGTTTGTTATATCGTATGCATTGGTGACATTTCCATACCTATTTCTGCAAACCATATAAAACAGTGATTACAGATTTTGCTTTTGTTTTTCCTCTTATTTTCAAAGATGCTCCCAAATCTTGATTCAGCAACACGGTTACTCATGGCGGAATAAATTACCTGACATATATCCAATTAAGCCCTCAGACATTCCAGTTATCAGACAACTTTCAGATTCAGATGGCATGGAGTCTTCAAAACCATCTGCTGCCTCTGTAAAAGCAGGTGGCAACAAGAAAGGAGCTGAGAAACAGAACAAGAATGAAACTGGGAAATCCAACAAAACACAGACCCCTAATGTCGAGAAAGCAACTGTAACTCCTGTGAACACTCCCAAAACATTGTCCAAAGAAGAGGAGTTTGAGCAGCTTAAAGCACAAGGAAACCAATTTGTGAAAGAAGTAAGTGGGAATATTTTATTTTATATTTTCTCTTCTATAAGGTTGACAGTATATATATATATATATATATATATATATATATATATAGGAAAACGAAAAATAATAATAAGGCAGAATGCTAAACGGGAAGCATATTTTGATAAAGATTTCTAACCGGCTTTCATTGCGAAGCAAATTTTCAAGAAGAGGGAGAATGAAAATGTTTTTTACAAAGAAGTACAAAATGAAGAAAATAATATATAAAAAAAATAATGTATAAAAAAATAAATATACCAATACATTATATTGTCTTTGAGCTTTTGAAGTTCAATGGTAATTCATGTATATAATGGTTGGAAAAATAAGGATGCATGAGAATTGAGAGTTGTGTTAGGTTTAAAAAAAGGGTTAAAAGTTTGTGTTAAGCAGGAAGTGTGGTGTCAATGCTACCATAATTCTTGCCTTCAGTTCATCTTTGGTGTCCGACACATAATAAATCAATATTTCCCACCTGAGTGGACTGGAGCAATGTGAAATGAAGTGCTTTGGTCAAGAACACAAAGCATCACCCGGTCCAAGAATCGAAACCATAATCTTACAATCATAAGTCCAACACTCTAATCACTATGCCATTCGCCTTCACAAGTTGAGCACTGGGGTTGATGCAATCGACTTAACCCTTCTCCTGAACTTGCTGGCCTTGTGCCAAAATTTGAAACCAATATTGCCTGAATTCAGTAGTAGCAGAGACTGTAATTAGTAGATTGTTAAATACAGGGTTGATATTGTACAAATATCTGTTGGAATCATTTGGTGGTCTATTGAAATTCATCTGTGTCCCACACATAATAAATCAAGGGGCTTGCAGTCTGGGGAGTTAAGTGGCCAGATGTTAGGGGTGATGTGGTCACAGAAATTATCTGACAGCCACGACTGGGTTCTCCTGCTTGTGTGGCATGGTGCAGAGTCCTGTTGCCAGACATAGGGTCTTCCGTCGGCCACCCTCTTGACGAAGGACAGCACTAACTCATCCAGGCACTTGATGTAGACCTCTGTGTGGGAAGATGAATAGAAACATAATATTGATATCACTAGTGATCACTCCAAACACCATGATGTTGACTGGATGTTTGATTTTTATCTCTCTCGGTACATGTCCTCAGATTGACACCCAAACACTGTGAAATGTTTGTATTGGAGCTTCTAGCGTGAATGCCAAGCAGTACAGTATGTTGTTTCCAAATTTCTGGGAGAGTGAATTGCGTGATTGTGCTGTTTTTCTCACAGATGGTGTCCAACTGATCTTACAATACTGTGTAGTTGACAAAAATCAAAAACAAACAATGCGCATGCATGAAATTAAAAGTATAAAATGGTGACAGTTTAGCCATCACACCTTGTACAGCAATGGTATTACCAACAACATCCCCAGGCTCGGAGCCTCCCAGAGATATACCAGGAGTGTGAATATAGCCACTTCCCAAGTTTGTAAATATATTGGATCGCCCAATACATCTTTCAAACGTCGCTTCCACAACCACCAGTCATCCTTCAGAGTCCCAAAAAGATGTTTTGTCCTGTCCCTGGCCAACCATGTGAGGCACCTCAAAGTTTAAGGGACTCCATGTGATATCAGGTGGAAATTAATAGATCATCCAGGCCCATACATTAATGGGAGTGGCTGCTGCAAAATCTTCATTGCAGAGAGAATCTAAATTCTTAAGGAATATGCTAAACCTGGCATAGTCGTAAAAAAGTTTTCTCTAAATGTATCCATTTCAAGTGCTACCTACGGCAAAATTGGATCCCCCATTTGCTTAGTCTATTTTAGTTTCCTTTATATACTCTGGTTCAGGGGAAATAACCCGCCCTCATTAACGTTTTTATAGGTAAGTCGTTAAATCTCGATATCTGCGTTTTCTCACGTCCGTGTGGTAGAAAGTTTAACTTTTTTGTCTTTGTATAGAGTCCGATGACATATATATACACTCACACATACACATATATATATACACACACGTATGTCCACACACACACACATATATATATACATATGCACACACTCACACACGTACATATATGTAGGTGCAGTTGTGGCTCTGTGATTAAGAAGATTGCTTCCCAACTACCAACCACATGGTTTTGAGTTCAAGTCTACTATATGGCATCTTGGGCAGGTATCTTCTACTATTGTCCTGGGCCAACCAAAGCCTGTGAATGAATTTGGTAGACGGGGAAACAGAAAGAAGCCTGTTGTATATACATATGTATATGTGGGGGTGAAAGGTGTTGAGCGATATGTGTGTGTTTGTCTTCTTGTCTTGACATCATGTGATAGTTGTAAATGAGCATCACCAGTTTATAGTCCTCCCTGGATGGGACACTGGTCCGTCGCAGGGTTACTCAATTTTATCAGCCAAGCACACTTGAGCAATGTGAAATGAAATGTTTTGCTCAAGAGCACAATGCATTGTGGGGTACAGGATTTGAAACCACAATCTTATGATCATGAGTTCAACAACCTAACCACAGAGCCATGTGCCTCAGCAATATATGAGGGTGTGCTGAGAAGAGTTCCTGACTTTGGGGCAAAAGAAAATACAGGAGGACCAGTTAATTACGATTTTGGTCAACATATTCCCATCTCAGATTCATACACTTATTGCAGTGGTCTTTCAAATTTTTCTAAGCGTTGTATAAGAATTTGGAAGGTTGGGCCTCCAACCAGGCCTTTTGCGATACCCTTTAAACCAGGAACATTTCAACCCCACCACCCTCGTATATATATATATATATATATATATATATATATACATATATATATGTGTGTGTGTGTGTGTGTGTGTATATATATATATAGCTTTAGGGAAAAGAACCAAGGTTCATGAACTCATCGATGAAAATCCACTGTCACAAAGAGAAAAATTAATAAGTAAAAGCACAATATATAAGTATAATATAATATATTATATAATGTTTTGCTCAAGAACACAATGGATTTTCATCAATGAGTTCATGAACCTTGGTTCTTTTCCTTAAAACTATATATATATATTTTATACTGTGAAACTTAATTTAATTTTAATTTCTAATAGATTGATTTTAATTGAGTTTTTACCTGTAAATTTGGATTTTTATCCCTAATATTATATATATATATATATATATATATATATATATATATATATATATATGAGGTGGTGCTGGAAAGTTTGTGGCTCTGAGTAAAAGAAAATACAAGAGGATCAGTTAATTATGATTTCAATCAACATATTACCCTTTCAGATTCATACACTTATTTCAGTGGTCCTTCAGTTTTTCCAAGCTCTGTAGAACTCGGAAGGTTGGGCCTCCAAGTAGGCCCTTCACAATAACCTTAAAACTAGGGAATATTCAGTCTCTCCACCACCACCCGTATATATTCAGTCTCTCCAACACCACCCGTATATATTCAGTCTCTCCAACACCACCCGTATATATATATATATATATATATATATATATATATATATATATATATATATATACGGCTCTGAGTAAAAGAAAAAAGAGGAGGATCAGTTAATTGTGTTAATTTTAATCAACATATTACCCTCTCAGATTCACACATTTAAAGCCTTTTACAAGAACTTGGGAGGATGGACCTCCAACCAGGCCTTTTGTGATACCCTTAAAACCAGGTTCTTTCCAGCACCCCCTTGTGTATGTAAATATATGTTCTTAATTCTGGATGTTTAATTGTGCAGGAGCAATACTCAAAAGCCATCGATTGTTACAGTCAGTGTATTCAGATATTCCCTGACAATGCCATTTCATACAGAAACAGAGCGCTTTGCTACTTGAAATTAAATAAGGTAAGTTTTAAAACTATATTATTATTATTATTATTATTCATCATCATCATCATCATCATCGTTTAACGTCCGCTTTCCATGCTAGCATGGGTTGGACGATTTGACTGAGGACTGGTGAAACCGGATGGCAACACCAGGCTCCAGTCTGATTTGGCAGAGTTTCTACAGCTGGATGCCCTTCCTAACGCCAACCACTCAGAGAGTGTAGTGGGTGCTTTTACGTGTCACCCGCACGAAAACGGCCACGCTCGAAATGGTGTCTTTTATGTGCCACCCGCACAAGCCAGTCCAGGGGCACTGGCAACGATCTCGCTCGAAAATCCTACAGGAGCCAGTCAGGCGGTACTGGCAACGGCCACGCTCAAAATGGTGCATCTCATGTGCCACCCGCACAAGAACCAGTCCAGGGGCACTGGCAACGATCTTACTTGGCTTGCCGGGTCTTCTCACGCACAGCCCATTTCCAAAGGTCTCGGTCCGTAGTCATCGCCTCGGTGAGGCCCAATGTACGAAGGTCTTGCCTCACCACCTCAGCCCAGGTCTTCCTGGGCCTACCTCTTCCACGGGTTCCCTCAACTGTTAGGGTGTGGCACTTTTTCACGCATATTATTATTATTATTAAGATGGTGAGTTGGCAGAATCGCTAGCACACCAGACGAAATGCTTAGTGGTATTCCAGCTGTCACTTCGTTCTGGGTTTAGATTCCGCCGAGGTCAACTTTGCCTTTCATCCTTTCTGGGGTTGATAAATTAAGTACCAATAAACACTGGGGTCAATGTAGTCGACTAGTCCCCTCTTCCAAAATTTGCCTTTAGTAGAAAGGATTATTATTATTATTATTATTGCCTTTGCACAGCTTCTAACGCTGGAGGTGTACTATACTGTCAGCTGTTCACTACCAGTGAACTAAGGTAACACCTCTTATTTTACAATCACCTTCCGGAGTATTCAAGCACTTCCAAGCAGTGCTGTTTTCTGCAGGTGCTCCACCCTTATTGCAGCTCCTATTTGTTCCATGTACTTCTCGAGATCTTTGCTCACTGTTCCCAGGGCTCTGACAATTATTGGTACTACTGCTACTTTTTTCATTGACCACAACTGCTTAACTTCCCAAGCTAACCTGTCATATCTCTCAACTTTTCTTTCTTCCTTATCGCATACCTTGTTGTCAGCTGGGAATGCTATATCTATCATCCAGCATAGTTTGTTTTCTTTCTCAATTAAGACTATGTTTGGCTTCCTATTCTCTCTCTCATGGTTGCACTGAATCATAAAATCCCATAGGATCTTTGCATTTCTATTTTCGACGATGCCTTCAGGTTTGTGGTCGTACCAATTTTTGCTCTGTCAAGTCCATACTTGTTGCAGAGTGTCCAATGTACAAGCCTGGCTATATTGTCGTGGCATCTCTTATATTCCTTCTGAGCTAGTGGCGTACATTGGCTGGTAATATGCCATAAGATTTCACCGTTTTGTCCACAGAATCTGCACTTATCACCAGCCATGGCATTTTTGTCCTTTATTTCTAAGTACAATGTACTCTCTTTTAAGATTATTTCCACAGATTTTCGAACTAGTACTGAAAGTCAAACGTTTTGTATATGAATACCTTCTTGTAAACAATGCAGTTGAAGATAAAAAAGTAGATAACAAGTGTATATGCATATTTCAGGAGTTATTTGGAACATAAATTAATATGGAATTTTTTTTGGAATGTTTTAATTTAGATTCCTTTAAAACAAAAAGTTTGTATCATAGAAGCAAGGATGGTCTCAGGTGGGTTGGTATCAAAAGGGTTAAACAAAATAATTGTTCAGGGGCTTTCAAACTATGACCATCCCTATTTTTTTTCTCAGACTAAGTGCACTGTAGACAAAATTTTCATAAGTTTACACAGGTAGGAGATAGATCAACTCCTTGAAATGTATCTGAAGTAGATTCATTGTTGTTGTGAAACAATGTCTTGTTTATGTGTGACCCATAAATGAATGTTATCACTATGTTTATTTTGCAGGCTTCTGAAGCTGTAGTTGACTGTGATGAAAGTCTCCATTTGGAGTCCAGCAACATCAAAACTTTGTTCCGACGTGCACAGGCGAATAAGGTAATGTAGTATTTCATTACGAATTGAAGGAATTCATCCAGGGGCCACTACTGGTGTTGTTTATTTGATGAATCGTTTCTATATCTTGATTTTCATTTTAACCATGAATAAAGATTGAATGTTAAAATGATAATGATAATGCTCTTTTCTTTAGATTAATCTTCTTTTTTTAATTTTGTGTGTGTGTGTGTGTGTGTGTGTGTCTGTGTGGTATAATACTTATATTTCAAACCTTTGTGATTTTTATGCTGTTGTAAAAGAACGGTTTTCTCTGAAATTTCATTTTGTAGCTATTAAAAAATTACCGGGCCAGTATTAGTGACTTGAAGAATCTTCTTAACCTGGATCCAGAGAACAGCACAGCTAAAAAGGAATTAGAAATCGGAAAGAACCTTTGGAGACAGGTACAGTTGTTTTGTTTTTGTTTATTTTTATTTGTCAGTTCTTATTTGTTCTTTACATCTTTTCCTCGCCGTTTACTAGTATTACTAATTTTGGAGCACTGTCTTTCCTGGGGTTGGTTTATTTTTATCGACCCCTCCCCCAATACTTAGTGTATCAAACTTGGTGGTTAAAAAAACAAGAGCAACTGGGCTTAAAGAAGTGTATTGAAATAACACAAGTTGTTTTCATTGGTCACACTAATTTTGACATGTATATATATGGGCAATATGTCATGCTTGAGAAGACCTGTCAGGCCAAGTGAGATCGCAGTTGTGGCCGATGCCGGTGTTACCTAACTGACATCCATGTTGGTGGCACGTAAAAAGCACCCACTACACTGTTGGAGTGCTCGGTGTTAGGAAGGGCATCAAGCTGTAGATACCATTCCAAATCAGAATGGGACCTGGAGCAGCTCCCCAGCTTGCCAGTTGTCAGTCAAACCATCCAACTCATGTCAGCATGGAAAACACGCATTAAATGATGATGATGATATACACATACATATATATATATAAGCAATGTTAAATCTCTGAACGAGGTATTAACAGTAACTGCACGATAAAGTGAAGTATATTTGCCACTTAAATGTGGCTGACCCCGAGGGGTGGATGTTACTGTTGCTTTTAGCCCCAGGAGGACATCTCCTCCAGCTGGCTATCGACACACATCTGTGTCCTGTCTGTATTTGCCAAGGGAAGTTATCTTTCCCATCTTGATCTACGATACGTACGTACTTGAGTTTCAGGGTTATTTCCCTTCATCAGCGTACGACCATATCAAGCACACATACTCAATATATGTGCTTTGCTTGTTTGCTGGTAGGGTGCGATATATCATGGAGGGGATGACCCCACCACTCTCAAGGCGCCAGGTGTTAAAATTTCGGTGTCATAGACAGGGGAGACAACTCTCCCCAAATCCCATTCAAGAGTGAAGGACATAGATGTTTTGCCAATGTTTTGTGGCTTACCAACATCACGTACCTGAACCGAATTGGAGGTGAGCTGAATTCCAAGCCCATGATTGTATACGAACAGTGTAAAAGCCATTTGCTGGTATACCACGACAATGCATACCTAAGAATGAATTAGAAGCAGCGCTAGTGTTATAAACATTATTGCCCACATATATTCAATTTATGTGCTTGGCTTGTTCACCGGTAGGCAGTGATTTAGCACAGTTATACACACACACACTGTTAAGTAGTTGGCATTAGGAAAGGCATCCAGCTGTAGGAACCATGTCAAAGCTGACACTGCTGCATAATGTCGCCCTGTGGCTTGTCACGTCCTGTCAAATGGTCCAATCCATTCCAGCATGGAAAACGGACATTAATTAATGATGATGACTTATCCACACATATCACACACACACATATACTCACACACACACATATACTCACACACATTACAAGGTGATCATTTGGCAGAATTGTTAGAGAGTTAAACAAATGACTTGTGATAATTATTCCACATTACGAGTTCAAATTCTGCTGAAGCAAACTTTGCCCTTCATCCTCATGGGGATAGGGATGGAGCTGGTGTATGGAGATGATCAGTAAATAATGTACTAGTCAAGCCATCAGTTCTTCTCTCTCTCTTTCCGCTTTTTCTCCTGAAATCAAGCTATGCTACACTATGAAAGGGTCTTGGTGACCCACTCCTAATGTCCCTTTCTCCAAAGAAATGTTGACCACATCATCACATGTTTCCAACAGTGTCACACACAGTAAGACAACAAGGTAACACTGTTAGCAGGAGAGGTCAGGAAGGTAAAAGAAGAGGATGGAATACTGTTACTGAATAAATTAAGAAAAGTTAGGACAGGTTAAAAGCAATTAAGAACAAGACAAGAAAAGGTGGAAAGTTTTTTAGAAAATTCTTCTCATTAGTGTCACATATCTTATTATTCATCACATTGTTACTCATGAACTGTTTACCATATTGTCACACATGAACTAACTGTTTACTATATTAACACACATGAACTAACTTCACCATGTCACATGAACTGTTTACCATAATGTCGTACATGAACTAACTGTTTACTGTATTGTCACACACGAACTAATTGTTCACCATATTGTTCACGTTTTTTTACTGTTTACAACATTGTTACACATCGTTACTGTTCACTCCGTTGTCACATGTGTCTTGCTGTTGTTTCTTCCAGGAGCTAAATGCCATGAAAGCCAATATGGATGATAACAAAACCACCAAAAACTGCAACAAATGTAGCCAAGAATCACGGCCAACAACCAGTCCTGGCAGCAATAGCAAGAAGAATTCTAAACAAAGAACTAGACTCCATGTTCATGATGTCGAAGATGATAGCTCACAGAAGTCTTCCTCAAAGTTACATGGCAAACATCACAAAAACTCCAAAAAGTCTGAGGGTAATTGAATTAAAATATTTGATTGTGGCATTGTCTGGATCGAGAATCTCATCAGGATCTACATTGCTGGTGTTTTTTGTCGGTTGTAATAGTGAAATACAGTAAGGTGTTGTTACTTAGTAAATCAAACTTTAGTGTTTTCTGTCTGTTATAGTAATGAAATATAATGAGATCATCATCATCATCATCGCTTAACGTCCGCTTTCCATGCTAGCATGAGTTGGACGATTTGACTGAGGACTGGTGAACCAGATGGCTACACCAGGCTCCAATCTGATTTGGCAGAGTTTCTACAGCTGGATGCCCTTCCTAATGCCAACCACTCCGAGAGTGTAGTGGGTGCTTTTATGTGCCACCTGCACGAAGGCCAATTGTTAATTAATAGATTGGACTTTAGTGTTTTGTAGGTAGCCATGTAACTTCACCTAAATATGCTTTACACTTATATTTTATGAACCCCTTTGTTAAGTCATGTAGGATTTAAACTCAGAACATAGAAGTTCTTAACTAAATACTTGAGTATTTGGTTCTGATATTTACAATTTCTGCTACTCTGTCTGTTTTCAATTTTTTTTTTTATATATTTTAATTACCGATTTTTCTTTTTAAAATTTCAATTGCTTGTTTCTTTTTGTTGTTCAGGCAAAGTTCCAGAAGGTTCACAGTCTGCTGGCACCAACAGTTCCAGTAAAAAAAACAGATCAAACTCTGAAGTTGCTGGTCCCACTCCAGTGTCTGCCCCACATATAGACAAAGCTACTCCTTATGAGTTCCTGAAAGCTTGGAATTCCTTAAAAACATTAAATAATACAAAACCATATGCAGATCTTCTGGCACAGGTATCCCCCAAAGATTTACCAATGGGTAAGTTGGCTGGCATTATTTAACATTTGTTTTTTTTATTCCCTTTTAGATTTGGGTCTGTGAGAGATAAATTTGGAGATGGTTTAACTAAACCCTATACATTTAGTGGCTTCATTAAGTGTTATGTTTACTTATAGTATTTCTGTTTCAGTAAATTAAAAAATGATTTTGCTTCAACACAAATTATTAAACTTTCAGTAATACAAATGATTAATGAGCTCTCTCTCTCTCGTTTTGATTATGTTGTGGTATAAACACACACACGCACACACACGTATGTATATGTGTGTATGTATATATATAGATATTTATGTATATGTGTGTATATATATATGTGTATGTATATATATATGTATATATATTTGTGTACATGTATATATGTGTGTGTATATATGTGTATATATATATGTGTGTATATGTATATATGTGTGTGTGTGTGTGTATATATATATATATATATATATATATATATATATATACTCATAAATATATAGGGATTGACAGTAACCTGCTTCTCCAACATACTGAGAATTCAGAAATAGCAGTCAAAGAACTACTGATTTCAAAACTACAAATTATTACTCTAGATTGATAGCGATATTTTTGATACACACAGAACAAAAAACAGTAGAGAAGAGTAAAAAAACCACCTGCCTTTAGTTAATTTAGTACGATCGTTTCACAGTTAAGAGTAAAGAATACTCTATTCTGATCTTCAGCTAAATATTCTAATAAATTTGTTAATGTCTAAATAACTCACGTTAATTTTGACCATGCGACATCAATACCACGTGAGGAAGACGTTAAGAAATTTATCGGCCAGTGAGTTCAAAATCCCTCGCCCTAATGAATTCAATTCAGTGTGCATCATAAATAGTCCCGCATATTACTAATTGACGATTCCCTACCCTGCATATCTATATATATATATATATATATATATATATATATATATATAGTATGCATATCTTAATTCCATAAGATTATTTTTTTATAAATGGTGCTGGTAGATGCCATATTCAGTTGAGTTGTTGATGTTCCACTGAAGACTTCATTGTTCTGTAGTGTCTCCAAGACAAATCAGTTTGGCTGAGCCCATCCATCGCTATGCAACATTACAGCTCTAATTCAATCCTTATGCAGTCTGCCCTTCACTGAGGTGAAAGGCATTTGTTGCCAGTAACTGTAGTAGCTCCCTGAACTTTTTCCAAACCGTTCTTACCCTGGTTCTTATACTGTCTGAGCAACCACCTCACCTCCCCTGCTAATTACTTCTCCTAGGTGAGAAAATCAATTAAGTACGTCTAATGAGCCATTCAGTTGTTTAAGAGACTCTATTTCCGCTGTCCTCATAGTATGTATTTCTCCAGCATGTCTTATATGAAGCTTACTTTCTCTGTTAGTCTTTCTGTGATTCTGCTACACCTCTTGTGCGTCCATAGTTAATTGGTGGAGCATACAGAGTTTATTTTTCTTCTTTTCTGTACAATGAGCAAAACCGTTTCCAAGATAACAAGGTCCTGTCTTTTTCCTACTTACTTTAGTCTTTGCTAAGTTTACTTCAAGACCTCTTAATTCTAGGTTTAACATTCATGCCTGGAACTTTCTCTCAAATCACCCTATAGATTCACTGATGAGAACTAGATCATGTAGGAGTTACTATGGAATCAGTCAATCTGAAACTCCTCTGTGATGGCCTATAGGACTATAATGAATAGGAGAGGACCAAGGACTGAGCCTTGCCGGACACCTACCTTCATGCTAAATTTGTCACTGAAATTGTTGTTGATTCACTTTACTAATCAATGCTATATTTCGTTCTCTTTTCAGTAATTAGCAACAAATTAGATGCTTCCATGTTAAACTTGATAATCCAGTGTGTGTCCGAACATTATACTGATAAAGGTAAGTGTTCTCAATTCTCTCTCTCTCTATATATATATATATATATATATATATATATATATATATATATATACAGAATTGTTATTATTATTGTTGTTTTAGGTGCAAGGGTAGCTATGTGGTTAAGAATTTACTCCCCAACAACATGGTTTTGGGTTTAGTCTCACTGTGTAGTACATTGGGCAAGTGTCTTCTACTATAGCCTCAGACTGACTAAAGCCTTGTGAGTGGATTACTTCATTGTTGTCATTGTTTAACAGCTTTTTACCATGCCAGCATTGGTTGGGCAGTTTGACATGAACTGGCAAGGTCAAGAGCCACCCAAGGTTTCATAGTCACTTAAAGCATGGTTTCTACAGCCGGATGGATGCCCTTCCTAATGCTAACCACTTTACATAGTGTACTGGGTGCTTTTTATGTAGCATCAGCACCAGTGCTTTTTACATGTTCTATTTATTTATACCTAACATTCTGATCCAGTTGTTGTAATCATTGTCATCATCATCATTTAACGTCTGTTTTCCATGCTGGCATGGGTTGGAGAGTTTGACAGGGGCTGGCTAGGCTGAAGACTGCACCAGGCTTCACTGTCTGTTTTGACAGGGCTTTTACAGCTAGATGCCCTTCCAATCCATACTTCTTCCATATGGCCAGTCTGAACATAAAACAGGTAACAGGTGGAATACTTGGGATGGACATGGTCAGTTTAAACACAAAGGGGTTAAATGATGATGATGATGATGATGATGTGTGGCACCTAATCATTTAAGAGTTAAGGTACAGAGAGTGATTTGAAGGAATCTGGGTCTTATTTCTAGTACGTTTGATGCCACAAATTGCTGTAGGATATTGTTATTGGTTTTCTGGGGTTTTTTTTCATAAGAGAATATTCTTTGTTTTTGTATCTGGTCTGCAAGACAAAAAATAATAATAAATAAATGAGTGGAAATTAGTGAATGTGTTAAATATATGAAGGCAATATGACTTTCCCCAGACACAACAAAATATTCTTTGTCCTTTACAGATTCTGCTGAAGTTGGTCTTGAATATTTGATAAACCTAACAAAAGTGGCACGGTTCCAAACAATTGCTATGTTTCTCTCTTCCAAGGAAAAATCTGGTAAGGATGGAAGAAAACCATTGTTTTTTTTTTTTTTGTTAATAATTTTTCTTTATTGCTAATTATTGGTGTAATCAGTATAATATTAAAAAAAATCTGCTTTGCGGTATTTACTTATGTCTCTTCATGTTCAGTAGTTCAAATCCTACCAGGGATGATTTTAACTTTTGTCTTTCTGGGATGGATGAAATAAGGACCAGTCAATCATTAGGGTTAACTCAACTGAGTGTAACATCCCCTGAAATTTGTTGCCATGTGCCAATGTTACAACCAAGTCATTACTAATTGTAGGCTGGTGGATAACAAAATCAGTTGAGCATCAAACAAAATACTTTGTACTGCTTATTTATTTGTATTACTCTGTCTTGAACACAAATCTCACCATGGTTGACTTATTTTTTATTCTTGTGGGTCAATAAAATACAGTGAATTAGCAAAGTTATTGAAGCATGGAACAAAGTCCCTTGTGGTTATTTGTTCTGATGGGTTCAAATCATTTTGAAGTTATTAACCTAATTTGTTTTCTGGGTAAATAAGACAAAGAACCAATTCAGTGGCTGTGGAGGGAGCAGGTGGATGGAATTGTTAGAGGATCACACATAATGCCTTGAAGTAGTTGTTCTAGCTCCCTGTGTCCTGAATTCTTGGTAGACCTCTTCCATTGTCCAGTCAAAGATGCCTGAGAAGCTCTAGTGTATCTTTAGCAAGATTTACTGTTGCAACAATTTAGACCAAGCTCTAGTATCTTTATCCTACCACTCCCCCTGCTGCCTCAGAAACAAACAAACAAACAAAACAAATAGATAGTCATAGGTGCTGCTCTCTCCTTCTTGATAAAGTACAAAAGACCAAAAAAAAAAAAAAACTGCCTGTCAGACTAATAGAATAAGTACTAGACATAAAAAGCCCCCAAAACATAAGTATTATGTTTGACTAAACCCCTTAAAGGCAGTGCTCTAGCATGGCCACAGTCCAGTGACTAAAACAAGTAAAAGAAAAGCTAGATGATAATTACTACACAGCTTATCCATAGATTCTGAAACGTGTTATTTCACAGGTAGGAAATGAACACTGAAAGTTTTGAACCTCCAGAGAATTAATCTGTGTTTTCTTTTTCTTTTTTCTTTTTTTTTCTTTTCTTCTTTCTTCCAGATCTATTGTCCCTGATCAATACTTTAGCAGAAAACCAATCAACATATAATGAAACAGAAATCTTAGCCTTGAGACAAGATTATGGCTTAAAGTAAGAAATATTGGCGTTTGCTTCACATTGGGACTTCAAGGCGTTCTCTAAATGGTATTTCCACCTTCCACACTGTCCCTCCCTCCTTCCCTTACTTACACATACAATCTCTCTCTCTCTTGCCCTTCTCCACCCCCCCCATTAATCTTTATTTATTGATTGATATTTATATATATATATATATATATATGCATATATATATATATATATATATATATATATATATATATATATATATATATATATATATATATATATGCATATATATATATATATATATGCATATATATTTATATATATATATGCATATATATATTTATATATATATATGCATATATATATTTATATATATATATGCATATATATATTTATATATATATATGCATATATATATATATATATATATATATATATATATATATATATATATATGCATATATATATTTATATATATATATACATTATATATATATATATATGCATATATATATTTATATATATATATGCATATATATATATATATATGCATATATATATTTATATATATATATACATTATATATATATACACATTATATAATATATATACATTATATATATATATAATATATATACATTATATATATATATATATATACATTATATATATATATACACATTATATAATATATATACATTATATATATATAATATATATACATTATATATATATATATACATTATATATATATATATACATTATATATATATATACATTATATATATATATATATACATTATATATATATATATACATTATATATATATATATATACATTATATATATATATATATACATTATATATATATATATATATACATTATATATATATATATATACATTATATATATATATACATTATATATATATATATATACATTATATATATATATATTATACATTATATATATATATATATACATTATATATATATATATATACATTATATATATATATATATACATTATATATATATATATATATACATTATATATATATATATATATACATTATATATATATATATATATACATTATATATATATATATATATACATTATATATATATATATATATATACATTATATATATATATATATATATATACATTA
Organism: Octopus bimaculoides; assembly: GCF_046866305.1. Taxonomy (NCBI): domain Eukaryota; kingdom Metazoa; phylum Mollusca; class Cephalopoda; order Octopoda; family Octopodidae; genus Octopus; species Octopus bimaculoides. Next base: position 65,484,620 of record NC_142936.1, on the reverse strand, counting down.
TATATATATATATATATATATACATTATATATATATATATATATATATACACATTATATAATATATATACATTATATATATATATATATATATACACATTATATAATATATATACATTATATATATTTATATATATATATATACATTATATAATATATATACATTATATATTTATATATATATATATACATTATATAATATATATACATTATATATTTATATATATATACATTATATAATATATATACATTATATATTTATATATATATATACATTATATATTTATATATATATATATATATACATTATATATTTATATATATATATATACATTATATATTTATATATATATATATATATACATTATATATTTATATATATATATATACATTATATATTTATATATATATATATACATTATATATTTATATATATATATATACATTATATATTTATATATATATATATATATACATTATATATTTATATATATATATATACATTATATATTTATATATATATATATACATTATATATTTATATATATATATATATATACATTATATATTTATATATATATATATACATTATATATTTATATATATATATATACATTATATATTTATATATATATATATACATTATATATTTATATATATATATATACATTATATATTTATATATATATATATATATTTATATATATATATATATACATTATATATTTATATATATATTTCTATATATATACATTATATATATATACATTATATATATATATATAAATTTTTTTTTCAACTTTTTATACGTTGCCTTCCTTGATGTTTGCTTCTACTCAGGATTCTACAACTAGAGACACTTATGGTATCAAACTTCCAAAAATGTTGTTTTTCTCTCTTCTTCCGTCTGTCTGTTTGTCATATTGATTATTAATTATTGATTATATATAAGTAAATAAAATTAAATCAACCTGTATTGGTGTTCAGTTTTATTTTTTAATGGATCATTTAAAAAATGTTTAATCTTTTTACTTGTTTCACTCATTTAACTGTGACCATGCTGGGGCACTGCCTTGAAGAAGTTTTAGCTAAATGAATTGAGCCCGGTACTTTCTTATTTTTGAAGCCTGATTCTTATTCTGTTGGTCTCTTTTGTTGAAGTGCTAAGTGACAGGGATGTAAACATACTAACACCAGTTATCGAGCAGGGGATAAACACAAACACACAATCACACACACACACACACATATGACAGGCTTCTTTCAGTTTCTGTCTACCAAATCCCCTCACACGGTTTTGGTCAGCTTGAGGCTATAGTAGAAAACATTTGCCCAAGGTTCCACACAGGAGGACTGAACTTGGGACCTGGAACCATGGTTGGGAAGCAAGCTTACAACACAGCCATACCTGTGCCCCTATTTGTAAATGTTGTTGTTGGTGTTTCGCCATGATTAAGAGCATTCCAACTGTGACTATCTCATCTTTTTGGTATATTTAAGGCTACATTAAATGTATTGCATTATTCCTTTTCCAAGACAGCAATTTGCAATGTAAAAGAATTTGGCTGCTATTTCTAGCACATTGTGCAGCCATACAGAGGCTCCTTTTCTGGTTTGATATGAGAGATGTTTTAATGATTTGCAGAATTCACACCTTTGTGTATCTGAAAAACAGATGAATAGAGTATTCTCGAATCTCTAAAATATCATAGGATGTATAAGAGGTATGGCTATCAAGAACTTTGCTTCCTAGCCACAAGGTTTTGGATTCTGTCCTCCTGTGAGGGCCTTTGGACAGGTGTCTTCCACTATAGCCTCATGAGCCTTGTGGATTTGGTTGATGAAAACTGAAAGAAGCCTATTCCATACATGTGTGTGTGTGTGTGTTTTCATGTTTACACTTAACATAATTGTCATAAATGAGCGTTCCTGTCATACAAGCAGTGTCATTCGTTTATAATGTTTTGCAAAAACGTCCGGCCAAGGGGGAAATATTACCTTGCTTAGAAACACACGAGGTTTGGTAACAGGAAGGGTATCTGGCTATAGAAAATCTGCTTCAATAAAATACATCTGAGTCACGCAAGCATGGAAAAGTGAATGTTAAAACAATGGTGATGATGATGTAACTAAATGAAGTACATAAAGAAACTATTGCAGGAGATTCTATGCAACCTTTTATTGACTTAAGAGAACAGGTTAAATTGTGCGTCTTATGTATATGTGATCGAACTGGGCCTGAGCTGTAGCTTGTGCCACAAAAGGAATATGTTCCCAAATGTTGAAGTCTGGGCACTTGAACTAACTAGTTTATCATGCCATTTAGCTTTCAATCCATGTCTATGCCTAGAAGTTTATGCATTTCTCATCTTTTTTTCACCTGTGGTTTAATATGATGACTTGAGGGACAGTTTGTGATTTAGCAAGAATATTGCCATGGGATATATGACTCAATATGGCCTGTTTTGATAATTTGAGGTTGACTTTACTTTTCATCCTTTCAGTGTTAATGAAATAAGTACCAGTTTAACACGTGGGTCAATGTTATCAACTAAACCTCTCCCCACAAGTTTCAGGCCTTCTGCTTATTGTAGAAAGAATTTTATCCTGTCTTTTGGAACAATCTTTGAAGTCTTGAACTTTCTAAGTAGATTCTTTCTAACAATATCAAAACACCCAAAGTGCAACTTAAAAAAACAACATTACACTAATCTTTTATCTTTAATCTTTTATCTTTAATCTTTTATCTTTAATCTTTTATCTTTAATCTTTTACTTGTTGCAGTCATTAGACTGTGGCCATGCTGGGGCACTGCTTTGAAAAATTTTTAGTTGAATGAATTGACTCCAGTACTTATTTTTAAAAGCCTGGTACTTATTCTATCAGTTTTATTGCTGAACCACTAAGTAATGGGGCATAAACTCACCAGCACTGGTTGTCAATAGGGAGTTGGGGACAACAGGGACACAAGAACACACACGCCTGTCTGTCTGTGATAGACTTCTTTCAGTTTCTTATTTCTTTACTGCCCACAAGTGGAAATGCAGTGGCCCAGTGGTTAGGGCAGCGGCTCCGGCAGGGATGGTGGCGAACCCTGCTGTACTCTTTCACCACAACTTTCTCTCACTCTTAAGGGTACATGTGTTTATGGAGTGTTCAGCCACTTGCACGTTAATTTCACTAGCAAGCTGTTCCATTGATCGGATCAACTGGAACCCTAGACATCGTAAGCGACGGAGTGCCAACAACACAACTGCCCACAAGGGGCCACACAGAGGGGACAAACAAAGACAGATAGACGGATTAAGTCGATTATATCGACCCCAGTGCGTAACTGGTACTTATTTAATCGACCCCGAAAGGATGAAAGACAAAGTCGACCTTGGCGGAATTTGAACTCAGAACGTAGCGGCAGACGAAATACTGCTAAGCATTTCGCCCGGCGTGCTAACGTTTCTGCCAGATCAACGACTGCTTTCAGTTTCTGCCTACCAAATCCACTCACGCAGCTTTGGTCGCTTGAGGCTATAGTCGAAGACACTTGCTCAAGGTGTCACACAGTGGGACTGAACCTAGCATCATGTGGTTGGGAAGCAAGCTTATTACCACACAACTATGCTTGCCCCTAATATTGATACAAATTACATTTGAGGAATAAGAGAGAGTAGCAAGCAGTTGCAATATAAGAAAGTCCATCTGTTGTTGATGTTATATAGCCTCTGATCAGCTCTAATCAAATGGGATTTATAATCAAAGGTTTTCCAACCGTGACGATCCTGCTGTGATTTATAAGAACATTTGACTACTATTTCTAGCTGGATAAATGACTGTATAACAGTCCATTATGCAGATAAAATTTCTGATATTAGATGTTAATATCAACAAAAGAATATTTTCAAAACGTACTTCTTCGTATTTATTTGTTTTGTTTATTATGCATGTTTATTTGTATATTTATTTAATTGTATATTTAAAAGAAGGAAGGTTTGGAATTCTCAAACAAATAAAATAAAGCGAGGTTGAAACACATTAGGCGTAAGGTTGACAGAATCTTCAGGGAGGCGGAAAAAACAAAATATCTTACAGGATTTGTTCAGGTTTTTTACGTTCGAATCTCATCAAGGTCGACTTTATCTTTTAACCTTTCGAAGTCGATAAAATAAAGCACCAGTAAAATACTGTGGTCATTTTTAATCGATAACCGATCGGTGCCAATTTGCAATGGTTTAGTGTGGTTATATTTATACACAGAAAAAAATTCGTCGTATGCGAAGACAATCGGAATTATCTCCCTTATAGAGGTAAATGTGAGAGTTATCTCCCCTGTAAGGCACCACTTCTAAACAATCATGTCACCAATACGGATTTCTATTGTCGCTTGCGAGAAAAAAATTGAATGAAAAAATTTAGCAGAGGATACTCTAGATCTTTGTCTTCGGTCACCTGCACAAGGTTGCATAACCTTGGGTGGGATCTCTTACTAAATTTATCATTCTCTTCCAGCATTGCACCATCTGACTTTCATCTGTTGAGGTCCCTGCAAAAATCCTTGAATGGAAATTCACTTAATGATTTAGTAGTAGTCAAAAACCACCTGAATAACTTCTTTTTTTCCGAGATAGTCCAGTTCGACGCGGATGAAATTTTGAATGACCTACAGATATTAACATAATTGGTTCCGTGAAGGTAAGATCAACAAAAAAGTACTCCATCTGGTGAGAGATAAATATTGTTTAGTAAACAGTATATATTTTTATGAGCTACTTAATAGTTTTATACAATGAAAACGACACACAGTATTTTATAACACGTCTGGTGCTTTCATGCAATCTTCGGGCTGTGCCCACATGGCATGCACAAGCTAAAACAATTATTCATATATAATTATATATATATATATATATATATATATAAATGCGGCCACGCTAGAGCACCGCCTATAGTCGAACAAATCGACCCCAAGATTTATTCTTTGTAAGCTTAGTACTTATTCCATTGTTCTCTTTTGCTGCACTGTTAGGTTACGGAGACGTAAACACACCAACATCTATCTATCTATCTACGATGGGTTTTTTTCAGTCTCCGTCTACCAAATCCACTCACAAGTCTTTGGTCGGCCTGAGGCTAGAGTAGACACTTGTCTAAGGTGCCATGCAGTGGTACTGAACGTGGAACCGTGTGGTTGGGAAGCAAGCTTCTCACCACACAGCCACTCCTGCACTTGTAGAGGAGTGTGCTCGTCGCAGCGGCGATGCAGCGACACACGGATTTGAAGCCTCGGTTTTGTCCGAGACGGGACAGACGACCTCTGTAATAATAATAACAATTCTAAGATGGAATTTATAAACATTTAATACATCGCTACGCGCGTTTCCATAAATCACATGAGTCCGCATCCTTGGGATTAGTACAGTATAGTCCATATTATCTGTGGGCATCTAGTTGATCATCATCATTGATTCATTTCATCAGGCAATACTGCATTAGTGGATGAATCACAGACGGATGTTTATCACTTCTTGCCAGTATGAAGGCCAATATAGTTATGATTAGCCTTTATACTCGCGCGAAGGGATTTATCCACTAATACAGTATCGCCTAATGAAATGAATTAATGATGATGATCAACCAGATACCTACGGATAATATGGACTATACTGTACTAATTCCAAGGATACGGATTCTGATGTTAAAAACCATGTGATTTGTGGAAACGCGCGTAGCGATGTATTAAATATTTATAAATTCCATCCTAGGCTTATTATTATTATTATAATATTTATCCTACATTATATCGGTATAACCATGACGCAACACCGAAAAACTGACTCACTAGTCAATAACATTAGACGGTAGATGGCATAATGAAATAGGAGCTTTATTCGGATATCCCTAACGTTAACATAAACGAATTTAAAAGATATATATATATATATATTTCTTTATTGCCCACAAGGGGCTAAACATAGAGGGGACAAACAAGGACAGACAAACGGATTAAGTCGATTACATCGACCTCAGTGCGTAACTGGTACTTTATTTATCGACCCCGAAAGGATGAAAGGCAAAGTCGACCTCGGCGAAATTTGAACTCAGAACGTAGCGGCAGACGAAATACCGCTAAGCATTTCGCCCTACGTGCTAACGTTTCTGCCAGCTTGCCTATATCTATCTATCTATCTATCTATCTATCTATCTATCTATCTATCTATCTATCTATCTATCTATCGATCTATCTATCTATCTATATTACTCTTTTACTCTTTTACTTGTTTCAGGCATTTGACTGCGGCCATTAGCACCGCCTTTAGTCGAGCAAATCGACCTCGGGACTTATTCTTTATAAGCCTAGTACTTATTCTATCGGTCTCTTTTGCCGAACCGCTAAGTGACGGGGACATAAACACACCAGCATCGGCTGTCAAGCAATGCTAGGTGGGGGGGGGGCAAACACACACACACACACACACACACACATATATATACGGATATACGACGGGGATGGATATATACGGGGATCGATATCCCCAAGTATATTGCTATACTTGGAGATGGTCATATTTTGCCAATCAAACACATGCACTGTATATTTGGCCTTCACTTCAGCTTTACTATTATTATTTTAGTTTCTTTGTGAAAGTTCTTTCGCCACACACCCTGTGGCTTCTAGCGATTCTCTGTTCCACGTATCTCCTCTTCTTGTGCTTATTCCACACATTATATGTGTGGGGAAGAGACAGATAGAAAACGGTGAAGGGGAGAAAAAGCGAATTACAGAAAGATGGGGGAAGCCCTCTTGCCCGCTCTTTCTCTTTTTATCTCTCGTTGCTCACACATGACCATCGTTCATCTTTCTTTTCCTCACATGACTATCTTTTTTTACACGACGTTCTAAGGACTGGACATTTTCTCTCTTTCTCTTCTATCTTTTCTCTTTTCAACGAATATATTTTCCCCAGCGTTCACTGTTTTCCACCCGTTCTGGTCTAACGACGCTCCATGTTTGTATTCGTTCGGTTTCCTTGTATGTCTCCACTCCCCTGTTTTTGTTCCGAACTTTGACCCTCCATAAATCCAAAATTTTATTTTGGAATTTATGGGAGCAACTGTCTTTGAGGTCTCATACTGTTGTTGACTGCTAGAAATGAGGAGTAGATAGACAGCCGACAACTGATGAAAGGTCGTTCTCTGTGTTTACTTATCCTGTTTTCCATTTTTTCCTCTCGTTGTTTGCGTATTTAACTCATTTGTTTTCGTACTTCATGTTGTTTACCCAGTTGGTGACGTCCTGTATCCATATATGCATATATATATATATATATATATATATATATATATATATATATGTATGTATGTATGTATGTATGTATATAAATATGTATTATTTATATTATATAATAATAATAATGATAATAATAATAAAAATAATAATAATAATCATAATATATATATATACAAGTTAAAAAAAGGAAAAAGACAAAAAAACAACAACAAGAAACAACAACGTGAGGACGTGATACAGATTGTGTTACTAGACGACGCTCTGGAAAGGAAAGAAAGAGAATTTGACGTTTCGAGCGGAGTTCTTCGTCGGAAACAAGGAAAGTCCAAAGAAGGGAAAAACGGAGAAAGAAAAAAAAACAAAAGACGTCACCAACTATGCAAATAACATGAAATACGTAAACAATGAGAGATAAAAATGGAAAACAGGACATGACATTTCTGGTCATGCATTGATTGTCCAAGGAACATTTGAATCTGTATCTGCATGAGCATAATTGGTTGCTTTTTTTTTGTTTTTTTTTGTGTGCAGCGAGCACTAGATGAATTGGTTCTATTCAGTATATTCGTGGTCATGGTTATCCCATTATTATTACTATTTCTGGGTGTGTTAGTGTTATTGCTTGAATTGTCGCCGGTGCGATTCGTTGGTTGGTTATTATAGATATTGCAGTTGTTTTTTCTCTCGGTTAGTTGGTATTCAACCACCCGTCTGTATGTATATGCACGAACATAAAACTACTTGTCTAAGTATTAATCTTCCTTTCTCATTCTATTTTCTTTTTCCTCAAAGCAGTTATAACAGCAAAAGCTGATTAGGTCATTTTATCTAAACTGGAACGCAGTTGGAATCCAATATATATATATATAATCAATGTATTCTAATAGTTAGATTTTAAAATAGCCTCTGACCAAAATACAGATGACAAGTTTGTAGCAGTTGGAAACCAATTGCTGTTCCTGTCCAAGATTTTCAAGACACTATCGTGAATACATTTAAATAGCACGACACCCAAATTATATATATATATATATATATATATATATATATATATATATATATATATATATTGTCTCCTAAATTAGACATGCATTATCTTGTATATTCTGTCAGATTTTTAATTTGGGTGTCATGCTGTTTAAACGATAGTGTCTTGAAATTCTTGGGCAGCAACAGCAATTGGTTTCCAACTGCTACAAACTTGTCATCTGTGTTTTGGTCAGAGGCTATTTTAAAATCTAACTATTAGAATACATTGATTTTCTTTTTAAGAAGCTACATCTGCACTTTCATCATTGACTAATACAAAATTTGATATTTTGTAGTGTTTTTCATCAATGATATTACAAATAATAGCTGTTGCTTTTGTTATCGCATATAAGCAATTTTAGAATGTGGGCATGTATTAGAAAACCGGAAAGAAGATCTACTTATGAAATGAAACATACTTATCTTCAATTTAATGGAAGCCACATGAGACATGCTACACGAAAGAGAAGGCCGTAAGATATAAGTTACTTTAAAAGTCTGACTACTTGCTGTAATCTTTCTTAAACGTTTCTCTCTGTCAAGACGTTAGTCAAATATTTATAACACTCCTCCCAGATAAGCCATATCTACATAGTTCACAAAATATATTTTTTCAAACTTCAGCTACCACTGGGATTATTAAACTACTTTTGTAGCAACTGGCTTATCATTTTTTTAAAAAACTAGGTATATACAGTCTTACTGTCTTATTTGGAATTTCTTTTAAATCACTGTTCTTATTAATCTTTTTCTCGGCCATCTCTGGGTTAGGTTAAATGGGAAGTTAATAAAACCATAATGTTTAAGCAAAACACAAATTTAAAGCGAATGAAGACTCGATTCACAACTTAGAAACTCAAGAAGAATTGTTTATTTTAACTATGAAGTTATTTTGTCTGCGCATTGACCACTTAATAAAGCAGATTCAAACTTTGGGACATAAATGCCGTCACATGATCAAATTTTACTAAAAGATACCAAAAAACTGGAAATTTCTTATTAGCCGTACAACAAGTAAATGAGAAATATCTATCAAATTTCATGAAATTCATCAAAATAGGTCCAAATTCTGAAATATAAAAAAAAAAAAATTGGCCAATTCTGCAACCTTGCTAACAACTATGGTCTAGCCAATTGGAATGTTTGCAAAGAATAGACACCGCCAAAATAAATAAACGGACATCTTAACTACTGGGAGTGCCTCTGTGCGTTACGTCTTGATCCTCTGGAACGCGAGAAAGAATGACAAACCATCGGGTATACGTGGATGATTCTCGAAAAAAATCGTTATAAGTTTTTGAATACAAGAGACTAAAACAAGAGGAATCAGTGGTACAATCAGTTCCCAACGCTTCTTTCTTTAGAAAATATATACCACATAAAAATATACGGCAACAGCTGGGAATTTAAGGACTCTCATCAGTTGTATAAGTGCTTTTCAAAAGGATTACTAAACATAATCAAATCTCTTGTCCAGACATTTTAAAAGCTATCTAGATACATATCTCTATAATATACCAGATTAGCAATTTGCGACTTTAAAGTTAGGTTCTTATTTGTCACTGATACGGCTGGTTTTCATTGGTGGAAGCAAGTCGTGACAAGGTAGAAATTCTTACAGACCGCTGATGTGAGATCAAAGAGAGCATTGCTAGGATGTAGGGGAAGCAACCAAGCCAAGATTAATTTTCGATAACAAGGAAGTTTACTCCTTGTTAATTCCCTGTACAGTAGTCATCTGACGTTATTTTTCGAATCAGTTGAAAATGTCTTAGGAAAAAAATGTTCTTCTGTGTCAGCTACAGAAAGGTACCTGGGACTTTCTGTTGAAGGATTTTCAGTACGGACAACTTCTTAAACAGGCAAGACCTGCAGTTGTGCAATCAATTAGAATACGTGGAGAGCTCTGTTGATTATGTTTTCAATTAGAGTAGGGTGGTTGAATCCTTGGACTTCCAGATAAGACGGCAGAGGCAAGCGAAGTTTACCCTGATCGTTGATCTAAAGGAATGCAGATGATGATTGATATACCCTTTGAATTAGTTGACCGCATCTCTTTTTAAATTCATCTCAATGCTACCAGTTCCAAGTAATGGACGTTTAAATTAACAGTTGCTCATCTGCAAATAATTAACCCTGCACAATGCATCGAGTACTCTTTTCTGATGTGAGGACACACACACACAAACACACACACACACACACACACACACACACACACACACACACACACACACACAGATACATACATACACGCGTGCACACACACACACACACACACACACACACACACACAAATACATACACACGCGTGCACCCACACACGTACACATACACATTTGTATATATAGGGAACAACTTTTCTTTTAGACTTATACTGAATGCATAACTACGTTCTAGTTTTGCCTTTCATTGTCAGATCTTTGCAACTTATTCAGAGCAATAATAGAGCCCAAAACTCATCATTGACGTTTCTAAACCTTCATAATTTCATCTTCAAGACAGAGTGATTTTTGAGTGTGTTACTGTCACTTTATAGTTGGTAGGGCCAATGTGATTTGTATAGACATTAGCTCCGGAATCTGAATTTTCAACTTTAGATTTATAGGTCATCACTCACGTGTTTATACTTCATCTGTCAAGTGTTTATTTTATTTGTAATTATTTGTGTTCATTATAGCATTGTATTGTTACACATCCACCACAAATCGTCTTTGTGGGACATTATATATAGTATAGTATTGTCCACTAACGTTTTCCCATCGAGCTTTGTTTCATACTGTATGGTGTAATACGTTGTAATTGTTCCTTTGTTGTATATGCATTCTTAACAGGTGTGAGAGCGTCATACATGTATGACCACTATAAGTTTACAACATATACGTTTACAATTGAATTTATAAACCATATAGCTCATAACTAGCTTGTTGTTGGGCTTATATGTTTGAAGTTGATTATTGGAAAGGTTTTAGTTTCCGTATTTCTATAGTATATTATTAGTGTTATTTTTGTTATGTATTATGTTATGAGCATTGCTTCCATAATTAATCTCAAGCTCTGTGGGGGCGGGAATTCTCCATAGTTTGGGAGCGTTCTTTACCAATTTCTTTTTCTTGTGTTCTGTGTTCTGAATTGTAGTGCCTCCCTATCCATCCGATTGAAAGTGCATTAGAGAACATGTACATCTTCCAAAAGGAAGATGCACGTGTTAAAATGCAGGAGCACCAACAATATTATATCCGTTATCATCTTTGACAAAGAGCGGAATGTTGGTAATTTACGGGCGAAAGAAGCCATTTTGTTTCAACGACACGGACCGAATAACCGTGGTCGGAGTTAGGTCAATGGCTTATATAAGCAGCCTACCAACACTATCAGCATTATAGAGACTACTTATCCCTATGACTGCTGCTTTTGCTACATCTTGGATACTACTACTACTACTACTACTACTGGCAGTCGCATGAGTGGTACTAATGATACTACCGCTGCTATTGCAACTACCGACTCTGTCACTCTTATCACTAATGCTGTATTCGTTACCGTCGTTAATACTTCTACTGTCACCACCATCACCGCCTTCACTATTGCAACGTCACTCTATGACTGCTACGGTTGCTTCTAACACCTATATTACTTCCACTGTTGCCTTGCGAACCATTAATATTAATATTAATTTATACACTTACTTCCACATCTACAACTATTACAACTAATATTTTTTCCAATGTTGTCACTGCAGCCGATACTTCTGCTGAAGATTGGACATGGTCGTTTTCTAATATCCGATAATCCTTCGACTGGAAACTACTAAAGAGGGATGAGTCACCCGAACTATAGGAGACATAGAAAATACAAGAAATTATGAGTTGTCTCATTATAATTTAAGAAGTTCTCTGTGTGATTTATTTACTTTTCTTTTTGTATATTACAATGCAATAAGTAAACTACATCGTTTTTCATGAAATTGGCGTTTTATAGCAAATAAAATTTGCGATTGCTTTGAATAAGATTTACAGTATGTTTAAAACAAACTGTCCCGAGCGGGACACTAGCAGAAGAAAAAAACAACGCGATAATTTTGGAAATGTTTCTGAGGTTACACTACAGGATGTCAACAATACCACAAACGAAAATTTAAGAGCTGATGGAGGCCAATGGAAAAGTAAAAATTTAGCTTGAAATACTGGATACGTGTTAAGAGCATCTCTACAGATTTTCCATAGAAATTAAAGCTAGCACTAATTTTTGTTACGACGTTTCGTATCCGAGACGGCAAATGTAAACAAACAATGCGATCGAAGATGAAAAAATACCGCGTTCCTACAAGTCATTAGCATTTCAGAAGATTTTATTCCTTCATCGGCATTCAATTAACCTATTAATCATCCACGAACTCAATGTTTAAATAGCCACTACACACAGCGGTGTACCGTTATTGGATGTACCAATTTACATATAAAACACATTCCTGGAAGCTGGTACGTAAATACTAATGACTTGTAGGGACGTGCTATTTCGTTATGCAACTATAATGTACTACGAAGTATATTAAACGTATCTATAAGTCAATACCGTGTACTACTGTGTTAGCAGTGCTCTTAAATTACGCGTTAAGGACATCTCTACAAAATTTTCATAGAAATTATAGCCAGCATTGATTTTTGCAACGACGTTTCGTATCCCGAGATGCCAAATGTAAACAAACAATGAGATCGAAGATAAAAATATGTGTAATGGGCGTATATGCCGTACTTCGGGAGTTTTTGCTCCTTCATCAACACCCAACTAACCCATTAACCATCTATGAACACGTTTACATTTGGCGTCTCGGATACGAAACGTCGTATCAAAAATCAATGCTGGCTATAATCTCTATGGAAAACCTGTAGAAATGTTTTAAACACGTGATTTAAGAGCACTGCTAACACAGCAGTATACGGTATTCACTCATAAAAACGTTTAACAGACTTTGTTGTACATTATAGTTGCATAACGAAATACCGCGTCCCGACAAGTCATTAGCATCTGCGGCGAGCTGGCAGAAACGTTAGCACGCCGGGCAAAATGCTTAGCGGTATTTCGTCTGCCGTTAGGTTCTGAGTTCAAATTCTGCCGAGGTCGACTTTGCCTTTCATCCTTTCGGGGTCGATAAATTAAGTACCAGTTACGCACTGGGGTCGATGTAATCGACTTAATGCCTTTGTCTGTCCTTGTTTGTCCCCTCTATGTTTAGCCCCTTGTGGGCAATAAAGAAATAAGAATCGTTAGCACGCCGGGTGAAATGCTTAACGGCATTTCGTCTGTCTTTACCTTCTGAGTTCAAACTCCACCGAGGTCGGCTTTACCTTTCATCCTTTCGGGGTCGATAAATTAAGTACCAGTTACGTACTGGGGTCGATCTAATCGACTGGCCCCCTCCCCTAAAATTTCGGGCCTTGTGCCTAGAGTGGAAGAAAATATTGTTTGTGCGGCGGCGAGCTAGCAGAATCGTTAGTACGCCGAGTGAAATGCTTAGCGGTATTTCGTCTACCGTTACGTTCTGAGTTCAAATTCCGCCGAGGTCGACTTTGCCTCATCCTTTCGGGGTCGATTAATAAGTACCAATAGCGCACTGGGGGCAATGTACCCGACTTAATCTCTTTGTCTATTCTTGTTTGTCCCCTCTATGGGGCAATAAAGAAATAAATATTGTTTGTACGGCGGTGAGCAGGCAGAAACATTAGTACGTCGGGCGAAATGCTTAGCGGTCTGGCTTTACGTTTTGAGTTCAAATTCCGCCGAGATCAACTTTGGCTTCCATCCTTTCTGGGTCGATAAATTAAGTACCAGTTGCGTAATGGGGTAGATCTGATCGACTGTCCCCCCTCCCCCAAAATTTCGGGCCTTGTGCCTAGAGTAAAAAAGAATATTGTTTGTACATTATTTGATTGTTACGGATCTGGCAAGAAAATTGGCGAAGAAACCCCAAAATGCTCAGATTTAACCGTTATATGTCCTTGAGCAAGGCTCTCTATTTCACGTTGCTCCAGTCCACTCAGCTGGCAAAAATGAGTAGTACCTCTGTATTTCAAAGGGCCATCCTTGTCACACTCTGTGTCACGCTGAATCTCCCTGAGATCTATGTTAAGGGTACACATGTTTGTAGAGTACTCAACCATTTGCACGTTAATTTCACGAGCAAGCTGTTCCGTTGATCGTATCAGCTGGGACACTCGTCGTCGTAACCGACGGAGTACTTCTTTTTTATTATATATATATATATATATATATATATACATACACACATGTATATGTATGTATGTATGTATGTATGTATGTATGTATGTATGTATGTGTGTATGTATGTATGTATGTATGTGTGTGTGTGCGTGTTTGTGCGTGCGTGTACATGATGTAAAAAATAGAGTGTATTAAGTTTACGTTGAGGAAAAATAGAAGGAAAAGTTTTTCACGTTTAGAGCATACGCTCTTCAACAGAAGTAGCAGACGAGGACAGAAAAAAATGGAGAGAGAAAAGAACAATCTGTCTGTCTGTTTGATCACGCAGACTCCAAAACGGCTGGGGTTGGTTTGTGTCGGCAAGGCTTGCATTATATAGTAACATCCATGAAAAGAGTACAGTGCACTTACCGTGGAGAGAGGAAAACTCAAACATTCGGACAGAGAATGTCAAACTTTGCTGTCCTTCATTACTTTTTCTCCTGTCAAATTTTCCGTGGCAGTCTTTATACGAAACGTTGGATTTTCCACACGCTGCGCAAAGTACTCTGTACTCTATTGTATCGATTTTACTACACACACACGCACACACACGCACGCATACACACACACGCACGCACGCGCACACACACATATCTTTATATCCATCTCAACGTGGATGTTGTGTAAGAATACAGAATACTGCGTTATTTGTTTTGAGAGGATTTTTGGATTCGTGGATTCGTGGAGCATAAAAGCACTCATCTGTCAACGATATAAATACGATTACCTTTTGGTATTAATACTACTTCTATCGTTTATAATTATCTTTTAATAAGCCCATTGGCTATTTGCAACATCAGTGCGTGAACAGACAAATTCTATATGTCGTTGACTAGAATTTTCGGCTGATACTTTGCTACCTGACGTCTTCCACTGAGGAGCTGGAGCAGGGCAAAATCATGTAATCTGAGAATTCCGGTGGCCGCAGCAGACGGTTCTCGTCTGCTAACGATATAACTACGAATGTTTTTCTGCAGCACGAATTCGTATGAGAGGTTCTCTTTTGGTAAATAACGCATTTATAACACAATATCCAGTTTAAGTTGGTGATCAAAATTGCCTTTTGATATTAATAATGCTTCTGTCGCAAGTATATATATATATATATATATATATATATATATATATATATATATAAATACACACACACATACATATATATACATTGAAACACTTACTCATGCACCAGGTTTCTTTCGGTATCCGTCTATCAAATCCACTCAAAAGGGTTCGGTCGGCCAGAGACTATTGTAGAAGACACGTGCCCAGTGGAACTAAACGCGGAACCCTGTGGCTAGAAAGCAAACTTCTTACCCCACAGCCACACCTGTACTTATCTATATGTATGTATATATGTATGTATGTATGTATGTATGTATGTATGTATGTGTTTGTATATATGTGTGTATACATAATTGATATACAATATCTTCGACTAATATATATATATATATATACACACACTTACATAAAGTCCTTGTAGGGTATAATGTGAAGCTATTTCAAGAGAAGCACTCAACCTGAGTTCTGGGCTATCAACACTGTCGGATTTCAGACTAATACTGAAATCCTGTGGGGTAGAAAATCCTGATTTCATGATGGTAAAACCGTTGTGTGGATGTAACGAAAGGTAAACTAATCCAAATAACAAGACAAAGAAATTCTTTAACACACCTTAAATGATTCGTTACAATTGTTTCCTCCCGATATAAGCAAAAAGCCATGTCTAAAAGACGCACAATGTAAGACCGTACCTTTTGATGCAAGTATGATGAAGTGCCAATCTAATGTCTCAAATCGCAAATATTATGTAAATTTTCGTTTCGAATTTTGTGTAAACTGGCGTCGCAAGCAGAGATAGTTCAGAAACAATTGTAACTGATCATTAAAGATGTGTTAAGGTATTTCTTTGTCTTATTATTTGTATTGCACGCGCACGCACGCACGCGCACGCACGCACGCGCACACACACATACACACACACTTTGATATGATTTCGACCAAAAATTTGTCCAGACCATGTCTAAATTAATAGCACCACCTAATAGGAATTGCTAAATCCTTTTAAAGTCGTTTTGTGGTATCCTGGCCCATTTGAGTAGGGCGTTCTTGTTGAGTAAGTTGTATCCAGGTATGGGTGGCTTATCCAGTATTCCTTGAAGAAATTTGTCCAGATTCCGTTTAAAGGTGATGGGATCCTTTTTCTGTCTGATCTGTATTGGGACAATATTAAGTAGAGCAGAGCCTGTTGAGGAAAAAGAATTATGTTGCAGTATATTTATGTCTTGTGATCCTGAATTGGATAGGGCACATATGGCCCGTGGTCCTAGCCTTGGATGAATTCTGAAACTAATGTTGAGGTCGTTTGGGTAATGCTGGTGGTATATTCTCCACATCGTGCAAATGATGTATCGCTCACGGTGGTGCTGGAGAATTTCAATGCTTTAAGCCAGTCCCAATAATCAAGATCAGCCATGCCCTTAATTCTTCCAGTAAATGCCCACTGGGGTGATTCAATTTTCGAAATCTTTTATTTTGCATGGAGAAATCGGGGCAGCAGTATTCGAGGTGTGGTCGTGCAAAGGAGAACAGAGGAACGATGACACCATGTTCTCTAGACCGGAAGGTTCTTAGGAAATATATATATCTGAAGAGTTATTGTATAACAAAACAAGAAAATAGATTGTTTTTGTATTATTTACTCTCCATTACATGTATTTCATTTGTAACTTTTCTTAGCAAATGAAACACCTATAATAGAGAAAAAATAATACCTCAAAATTTCTATTTTCCTCATTTGTTACACAATAACTCTGAAAAAATTTTTCCATAATTCTCAAATTTAATATGTATTTTGACTAATATAAAGCAGCAACTATGGATACACATTGATTGTAATAATGGAATAAGCAGATGTGCTTCGAGAAGAAACACCTGGGATTTACCATCACTTCCTACCTTGCTACTGACACGGACAGGGGTCACTGCCATTTACCATTACCAACAGGGTCACTACTACTGCTA
>NC_142936.1:65447022-65459522 GCF_046866305.1 Octopus bimaculoides | reverse complement strand
CACACAGACACGCACACAGAGAGACACCAAAACTATTCCAATTCTTGAAAATGAGACTATGAAGGTCTGGAAACTTCGAATACGAAGTTAAAGAGTATATTTATTCCACACCAGCAGCAAAAGCTAATAAGAATATACGAAAACTCTAAAATATAAATGATATAACTTGAACAGTCGTGTATTTAATGAAATAGTATGATAAAAAGCTGTATATATATATATATATCGATAGGTGTAAAATTGTAAAGAAAATAAACTTAGTACATGTCAAGAAGGTAGCTAAGTATTTGTATTAACAGGATGACTCAGATGTGCATTACTGAAAGTTTCGCAGACACAAAAGGCAAGTTTGATCGTTTCAAAGTGACGACGCAGTATCATTACATCGAAATGATTTAACGTGTTCTTGTGTCTGTGAAAATTTTAGTAATATAACTTTGAATAAAACTGTTAATAGATAGATATTCACACAAGCATATATATATATATATATATATATATATATATATATATATATATATATATATATATATATATATATATATATATATATATACATATATATACATATATATACATACATATATATATATGTATATATATATATATATATATATATATATATATATATACATATATATACATATATATACATACATATATATATATGTATATATATATATATATATACATATATATACATACATATATATATATGTATATATATATATATATATATATATTATATATATATATATATATATACATATTTATACATACATATATATATATGTATATATATATATATATATATATATATATATATATATATATATGTATATATATATATATATATATATGTATATATATATATATATATGTATATATATATATATATATATATATGTATATATATATATATGTATATATATATATATATATGTATATATATATATATATATATATGTATATATATATATGTATATATATATATATGTATATATATATATATGTATATATATATATATATATATATATATATGTATATATATATATATATATATATATATGTATATATATATATGTATATATATGTATATATATATATATATATATATATATATATATATATGTATATATATATATATATGTATGTATATATATATATATATATGTATATATATATATATATATGTATATATATATATATATATATATATATATATATGTATATATATATATATATATGTATATATATATATATGTTTATATATATGTATATATATATATATATATATATATATATATATATATATATATATATATATGTATATATATATATATATACATATATATATATATGTATATATATATATGTGTGTGTGTGTGTGTGTGTATCCATATATACATACATACATTAAACGCACGCATATGTATACGTATACATATATATACATATATGTATATATATGTGTACATATACCTACCTGTACATGTCTATGTGCACATATTTATACGTGTGTTTATGGATAAAGACATGTATGTGATTATATACATACATATATAGATAGATAGATACATACATGCATGCATACATATGCACAAACACACACACACACACAAACACACACACACATACACACACACATACGTTTTTTGGGGGGTTTTCATGCTTCTATTTCTATTTTCCTTTGTTGTAGTATCAATTTCTTTCATGCCTTCTCTTGAAGTATACTCAGTTAACTCCCCTGGAACATAATCCCGCATACATTATTTTTTAATTTAGTTTCAATAGATCTTGAGGGAATTGCTCTTTTGTTTTGTCAAAGCAGATCTGAAATTCCTGATATTGTTAGACAGACCGGGAAATGAAATTTCAAAATACTTTTTTATTGACATTTTTTTTTTGTTAATTAAGACTAAATAGAACTTACTTTTATCTCTACAGTATTTGATTTTGGCATGCTATCCCTCTTATATTAATGATGATGAATTCTTATGCTTTTGTCACTAATAGCCCAAAGCCATACATCTGAATTGGTGTTAGGTGAGCAATCGATTAAATCAGCTCTATTTCTTTCTGTCTTATATTATTAAAGAATAAAGCTGTATGTTGATCTGATAAGGTTTCAAATAAAAACTTATAGGTACCCAGTTCGGTATCATACAACATTTTGAACCGGATTCTACCAATTCTGGGACTCACATCCTGTTAATAATAGTAGTTTGTAACTAAATGAAGATAGCCAGCCCCAAAATATTGTAAATTTTGTTGTGGGCTTGTACATTAGGCGTCACAAATAACATAAAGCATTTTTGTCTGACACCCTACCGCTTCTATCATCAATTCTTTCACACGGCAGATTGTCTAATTATTTCCAAGTTAGCATGCCACAGAAAAGAGTAATACGTTTTCTCAACCAACATAATAACAATAATTATCTTTTTCTACGTATGTATCTCCCCATACACGCGTATACCTACAAACAGGCACACACACACTCACACACACACACACACACACACACGCACACACACACACACATGCATTTATATATATCTATACATATATATTTATATGCTTATACACGTATCTAGCATCTCTCCCCCTTTCTTTCTTTCTTTCTTTCTCTCTATACACACACATGTATACGTATATATATATATATATATATATATATATATATATATATATATATATATATATATATATATGCATATGTGTATATGTATATAACACACACACACACACACACATACACACACACACACATATATATATATATATGAATATATGTATGTATATATATATAACTGATTAAACCTTTCTATCAATAATCTGTTCAATAATCAACGATAGGAATTTTGAATCATTCATTCTTTTTTAAAAAAGAAACCATCTTGTGTTTATTTTGGTCGAAAATTTGAAATAAATAAGTTACATATATTTTGTTTACTGGATTGAATTCGAGAAGAGGAAGATGGAGGTGCAGTATGGAGGGTAAAGTGAGATACTCTGAAATTGAATTATGTACTCGAATTGAAATTTCATGAAAAAATAAAGATAAAAAATAAAAAAAATAATTGTAAATAATCTTTATAGAAAATTCAAATTCCAGCTCTTTTATGTATTTGTTTATTTATTATTGAAAAACAAAAACAAAAAAAAAATAATGATAATAATCGTAAATTTCGATTTGAGTTCACATTACAATTTCAGTTCATGTAAAAAAAAAAAAAAAAAAA
The DNA here is from genome assembly GCF_046866305.1 of Octopus bimaculoides. NCBI lineage: Eukaryota > Metazoa > Mollusca > Cephalopoda > Octopoda > Octopodidae > Octopus > Octopus bimaculoides. Next base: position 65,456,276 of record NC_142936.1, on the reverse strand, counting down.
TTAAACTCCCTTCTCACCCCTCACTGGATTCCATTGCCCTCTTCGGTTTATGAATTGATTCTAGTTCTATGAAATCAATATTTCGACCGCCATCAATCACCAAAAAAAAAAAAAAAATCCAATTAATAGAAAGATACTAAAACCAATCAATAACTTTGGGTTGAAAATTCCAATCGTCCTTCGCTTAGCATAATATGTTAACAGGTTAATTAAAACATCTACACATTTATTAGATTGTATGTAACTCAAGTTTCATGTTGGAAGATGACAAGTTTGATGAAACACTTGGATATTAATTAATTTTGCTATACGATATATATTTTTTTACCTTGTTTTGTTGGACAAGTTAGTCAGTTAATTCGATAATAATTTATTTCATTATCAGTTTAAGCCGTAATCAATTTTAACTGCAACTTTCCAGCATACATTATACCAATTTTTTGTGGTAAATCTATGAGCCAGTCAATCTCTTTAGAATAGAGTTAAGTCGAAGTGAGTAGATGTATCAAGTTCTTTAATATTTTTAATGGTACCAAAAACTAATGACTTCAATGCCAGTCGTGAAATATCGAAATGCCAACAAAGAATTCATCCCACCCAGATTCCATAAACAACCCCCATAAAAACAAAAGAAAAATAAAACAAACAAAAACCAAACCAAATCAAAAACCAATAAACAAAACCCAAAGCTTATCTGTACTTTCTTTTTTCACTCTGACCTAAGTCGTGCTTTTAGATGTCAAAACGTCATTTTTAACGTCTTGGTGTCGTTAGAAAAAGTCTCTTGTAATAAGACCAGTCTTCCTTAGCTGAAATACAAGAAAAAATATCTTCGTTAATACTGAAAATAATTATTGAAAAACAGCAAAAGAAAAACGAGAAACAACATCACTACTGACAAAAATACAAATGCAAAAAAAAACAAACAATAACTGTTTCTAAGGAAGGCATAAGTCCAGTAAATTTCGAGGGGTGTGGTTAAGTCGATTACATCGACCCAGTGTTCAGCTGGTACTTATTTTATCGACTCTGGAAGGATGAAAGGCAAAGTCGACCGTGGCAGAAATTGAGCTTACAACGTAAAAACAGACGTAATGCTGCTAAGAATTTTGCTTGACGTACTAACGATTCTGCCAGCTCACTGCAATAGAGGCAATATTCTTATTGCCTCAATTAAAAGTCGAACTCGGCAGAATTTGAACTCAGACCGTAAAAAAAAAAAAACCGGAAGAAATGCTGCTAAGCATTTTGCTCGACGCGGTAATGGTTCTGCTAGTTCACTGCCTTAATAATGGTTTCAAATATTGGCACAAAACCAGCAATTTTAGGGGAGCTGTAAGCTGATTACATCGACTTCCAGTACTTAAATGATACGTTATTTTATCGTCCCCCACCCAAAAAAAAAACAAGAAAAAAATGAAAACCAAAGTTGACTTCGGCAGGATTTGTACGCGGAAAGTAAAGAATCGGAAGTATTACTACAAAGCATTTTTCCTACGTGGTAACGATTCTGCTAGCTCACCGTTTTAGTAATGATAAAGATAAGAACAAGAACTGGAATTGTTTGTTGGGGTTTAATCGATTACATCGACCCTAGTACTTAACTTCTACTCATTTTATAAATCCCCATAAGGATGAAAGGCAAAAATCGACCTTCGCAGAATTTGAACGCAGAATGTAAAGCCAGGAGAAATGCCGCGAAGTATTTTGTCCGGCATGCTAACGATTTTGCCAGCTTGCCGCCTTAATAATAATAATAATAATAATAATAATAATAATAATAATAATAATAATAATAATAATAATAATAATAATAATAATAATAATAATAAGACTTGAAATTGGTGGGAGGGAGACAGTCGATTACATCGACTTTTTTCATCGACCCTAAAAGGATGAAAGGCAAGCTTGACCTCGGCGGAATTTGGACTCAGAATGTAAAGCCAGGAGAAATGCTGCGAGGTACTTTGTCTGGCGTGCTAACGATGTTGCCAGATCGCCGTTTTGATGATGATGATGATGATGATGATAATAATAATAATAATAATAATAATAATAATAATAATAATAATAATGATGATGATCTTTCTACTATTGGCACAAGACGTGAAATTTTTGGCACAAGGCCTGAAATCGACCCCAGTACGCAACTGGCACTTAATTTATCGACCTCAAGGGAATGAAAGCAAAGTCGACCTCGATAGACTGCTATTTCCAGCAAAAACTGGCACCTTGTTGTACCACTATTTCTTATATATATATATATATATGTGTGTGTGTGTGTGTTGTTATATTTACATCTATAAATTGGTATACATACATATGTATATATGCACACATATGCATGCATGCATATATGTATGCATGTATATATGTATATATATATATGTGTGTGTATATATATGTATAAATATATAAATACATATATATATATAAAGAGAGAGAGAGAGAGAGAGGCACACACACAGACATATACACATACACCCACGTATATGCATACACACACACATATAATAGAATATAGACTAAAAACTCTTCGTGATTCAATGCATTATTATTATCATTGAGACAATCAAAGCACATTATCGATACACATTAGTAAAATTTCTTCTAAACGTCGGAACTATTCTAATATCCGTAGAAAGCAAGATCAAAGAACGAGTTAAGAAATGCTTTGCAATTAAGTTATCAATGGAAATATTATATAATCAGCTAAAACTGGAAGACGATGGTGTGGGCGGAAATGATTTAGACGAACAGATATTGAATCATGGGAGTTTAAGCTAGTTTGCAACGAGCTGTGTGGAGAGAGGAAGAAATAGATAGAGAGAATAATTATATGCATATACACACATGTATATATATATATATATATATATATATATATATATATATATATATACATGCCTACATACATATATGTTTCCATATATGTATACAGAAGACAGGAGAGAGAGAGAGGGAGAGAGAGTCGTAGTGTTGTGTGAAAAAAAACAAAGAGAATCAAAGAATAATACTATACCGGAATAAGTTGAGAGAAAATCAAATTTTAGACAGCCAGGATGAAATGTTTGAAGAAGAACGAATTCCAAATATAATCATTGTAAAACATCTGTAGCCGCAACAAAAAAACTGTCTTATAAATTGTAGTGTTAGTGTTAATATAAAGTAGTGATATATTGGGGATGAATTTGGTTCAAGTAGCGCTTAAGGTTGTAAATTTGAAGAACAAATAGGTGAAGAATATGTGTGTATTTAGTTTGTGTCGTGTGTGTAATAGTCATTGCATTAAGTAGAATGCCCAGTAGGACACATTGAATATTATAAACAATAACGGAAACATAAGTCTGGCGTATTTGTCAATGGTGTTTACATCTTGCACTCTGGGTATTTTGGCTTTGATATTTTTCGCCTTTTGGCGGAAGTGAGTGAAAAGCTTCCGGCGTCTAGGTAAGGCGCCAGAGGCTGACTTGCGACGTATTAAATTGTTGCCAATGTAACTTCGACTAACTGCAGCTCTCGGCATCGATGAACCCAGGTGTATACTTGGAGATGTATTAGAGTTTTCTTCGACATCTATGTTGAAGTTTTGCGTGTTTCGGATGCCCAAGATAGGGGATAGTCGCAGGTCCCGTAACTCGATATTATCGGAAACATCGTTCTGAAATTAGAAAGCAGAAAAAAACCTCGTTAATTTTTTTTTTAAACTGTCGTTATTTCTTTCCAAACTATGCATTAATTCTCAAGTCGTTAGATTTTTTCTCAAACTATGCATAAATTCTTTATATCTTTTAAAAAAGTAATAGGGAAATTAATCGGTGTGACGTTTATACATTTTCTCGATGATATTACTGGGCGCAATTTAAGGGAATTTACAATCAAGCTCAAAGTATTTCTCACAAAAAAGCAAATAAAAAAGAAGAAAAAATAACAACCCCAAAACAAAAAAACAAACAAACAAACAAAAATTGATAAGCTTAATAAGCATACGTTTCTAATACAGATTTTGTTTTAGATACACCATTAACACAATGTTGTGGAAGCGCAGTGGCCCAGTGGTTAGAGCAGCGGACTCGCGGTCATAGGATCACGGTTTCGATTCCCAGACCGGGCGTTGTGAGTGTTTATTGAGCGAAAACACCTGAAGCTCCACAAGGCTCCGGCAGGGGATGGTGGCGAACCCTGCTGTACTCTTTCACCACAACTTTCTCTCACTCTTACTTCCTGCTTCTGTTGTGCCTGTAATTCAAAGGGTCAGCCTTGTCACACTGTGTCACGCTGAATATCCCCGAGAACTACGTTAAGGGTACACGTGTCTGTGGAGTGCTCAGCCACTTGCACGTTAATTTCACGAGCAGGCCGTTCCGTTGATCGGATCAACTGGAACCCTCGACGTCGTAAGCGACGGAGTGCCAACAATTACTAACACAATGTTACATTTTGTTAAGAACAGTAAATTTAATGGCTAAAGTTTTGTGTGTGTTCTGTGGGTCTCATAAATCGCACTTAATAATGAGCGCATGGAAGTTTTCGACGTCTCCAGAATTGTGCCTGGTGTCGCCTTAAAACTGCCCATCATCATTGAGTTACACTCGTTGTTGCTTTTGTTCTTGCTGTTGCTTTCCGTGCATGAAACCCTGAAATGGATTTTATTGCGACATGTGTAGCAGCTAGGCCCTTTTCTGGAATACCAAGTTTTAAGGTTTGTTGCTCAACGCCTTCTACAGAACAAAGGTTTGCTATCATTTTGTGATCTTGTGAGGTCACAAGGACTTGTATGTCCATGGTGACCAACTCGACCACATATCCCCAAAAGTTGTCGCCATTGACTCCTTATCCACATTGTGCTCCTAAAGTGACTAACTACTGGCTGCTGTTGTTACCGAGTCTCTGACGGTAATACTTGTGTCTTCTTCTCAAACTGTCTGGCACTAATTTATGGGTAGGTGTGTCTCGGATAATTTAGCTTTACCCTTTAGTCCATCATTTGTTTTAAATATCACACATACAGTGCCACACGCCATCCTCCTCTCAATAAAAGAGATTTAACTTAAACATTTGATAGGGCTGTCTCCAAATCTTTCTTAGATGCAAGAGGGAAAATCCTAATGCCGTTGGCAAAGTATAGTAAGTTACTCTTCCTCTCCTCCTCTTGCGTGCTTCTGTGATGGATTGTGGAAAGCTGATTCTTGCTTTGTGGATAAAATGCAACAAGGCTTTAGTTCGTTCAGCAAAATGCTCCATACTGTAATTTTTTTTTTGTGTGAAAGAAGGCTTGCAAAATTATTTTATCCACCTCAGATAAAAGATAAAGTTGACTGCAACGTGGGTTGAACTCAGAACGCAAAAAGAAATAACTAATAACTATTTTGGTAATAATTGTACAAGGATCAATGTAATCGACTAACACGCTCTTATCAGAATTGTTGGTTTTGTACCTAAAACAGAAACCATTTTTATTATTTTCATCAGTAGTAGTAGTAGTAGTAGCAGCAGCAGCAGCAGCAAGGTAGTGGGTAGTAAGAATCATTAGAACGTTAGACAAAATGCCTCGCAGTATGTTTTGCTGGCCCTTTATGTTTTGATTTCAAATTTCACTGAGTTCAACTTTGCCTTTCATCCCTTCGGAGTTGATAAAATGAAGTACCAATCAAGTATTGACCTCGGAGGGAGGAAATGTAAGGTTGATATCGGCCGAATTTGAATCCGGAACGTAAAGAGTCAGAAGAAATATCGCAAGACTTTCTTTCCGATACTTCCAACGATTCTGTCATCTCACCATTTACATAGACACAATAAAAGGCTTATAAAAGTTATTTGATTACATCCACAAGAATTGATTAAACTAAGCTACAGAATATGTACGATCAAAATGACAATATAGCTTTATTGGTAAAGTTGTAGAAAGATCGGCCGTGCGGTGTAAATTTATCTACGGAGACAGAATGTACTAACAGCATGCATCACTTTGTATAACATCTTACAACATCACCAGATCATTATAACACCGATGTTTTGACTTTTATTAAGTCAGTTCCCTTGTGTTACCTCCTATGAAATTCCAGGTTACAGATACAGAAAGACTAAAATTCAATATAAAATTTTATATTGGAATTTTGTAGTTGATATATTGATTTGGTTGCGATGCTTTTAGAAATTAAGGAATTTCTCAACATTTTCCTCTCAGAGACTTATTGCAAAGTTAAAACAAATCAAAACAAACAAATAAACTATAAAGAAATAAAATTCGAAAGAATCTGTTGGTCCACCTCCGAAAAGAGAAAACCAAGAAAAAATTACGAATGAAAAATAAAGAGGATTTGAAAAGATAAGAATGGGATATTTAATTTCTTATCGGAGAACATGTAAGTGCACTTTAAGCACACACATACGGTCACACGTTCACACTCAAATATATATATGTAAGCAGAAGTAACAGAGTGAATAAAGGTTCCAACACACGAAACTCTCGGACCTTGAGTCACTCAGTTACTTCTGCTAAATGTTAATAAGAAACATATGCATATTCATATTTTGAGTCCAAATGGGTGGTGGCAGATGAACGGTGCCAAATAGGCTGCGCCCAAGAGTTTCTAATTTGCATACACGCACACACGAATACACTCAACACATATGACTATACGCACACGCATGTATGTATGTACGTATGTATGTATGTATGTATGTATGTATGTATGTATGTATATATGTATGTATGTATGCATGTATGTGTGTGCGTGTGTGCCTGTCTATAATAATAATAATAATAATAATAATAATAGTAGTAGTAGTAGTAGTAGTAGTAGTAGTAGTAGTAGTAGTAGTAGTAGTAGTAATAATAATAATAATAATAATAATAATAATAATAATAATAATAATAATAATAGTAATAATAATACTCTGAAGTAGTAGTTAACGAGCTGAAACTGAGGTTGCAGAAAGTAGGAATGAGCCTGAAGCTGCAATGGCTAACGCATTCGCTGAAGTCACCAGAGAGAAGATACTTGAGGCAAAAAGACCCCCCCCCCCAAAAAAAAAAACGATATTTTGAGAGAGTTCGGTATTTCTAAACATCTAGAAACGAACGAGATTAATTACCAAAGTTTCAGAACACCAAATCAAATCGCTGTACAGTCAAAATATATGATTATGCCATGAAGCAGCTTCACCCTGAAACTGAGACAAATTTAATTTCATTAACCCATTTTATATACCCAACATCTATTGTTGCCACAAAGAAAATAGGCGTCAAGATGAAAGAAAAGCTTCCTAAAAAAAAAACAAAAAAAACAAACAAACAAGAAAAGAACACGAACCGCCAAGATGGAAAGAACTCATAAATAAGGAAATTCAGAGCTTCCGATGGGTATTATCGATCTTAGACGAATTCTCCAAAGGAGGTAATGTAAAGACGAGAATGGCTAGAAAGATGAAGCGAATGTACAATCTGATAAACACGAATGAAGTCCGAAGAGCAAAAGAGATGGTAAACAAAAGGTTCAGGTTAAGGCCTACCGCTTGCACAGATATGAAAAGAGAAACAAATTGTATTGATAAAATAAGATATTTAAAACTGATGCTAAGAAATTCTACAGAGTTAGGGAAACCGTCGTTCTCAGTAAAAGACTCACCTGATATGAAAGATAGTAGTGACATTCTGGAATAGCATATGGAGAGCTGGAAGGGAATTTAATAAGGAAGCAGACTAGGTAGGGAGAGAAGAAGAAAGAATGGTTGAGAATGAAGAACAGGAATAGGAGGATATTACTATGCAGGAACTAACTCTACTTAAAGCTCATAATTGGAAGTCTGAACATGATAAAATCCCAAACCGCTGACTTAATAAGTCTCTTCATTACACCGTCAGTCAATGGAATGTTTCTTTGCCATCATCAGAAACCCTGAAAAGACTCGAAGATGGTTCACATTAGGGATAACATACCTACTCCCTAATATGAACGAAACAAAAACTCAAAAAACAACAGGCCGATCATTTGTTTGACAACTATGTATAAAATGCTTACATCCATTCTCACCGAATGGATGTACCAATTACTCGACCAAAACAACATCCTTTCTCTTGAACAAAAAGTATGCAAAACAAACTCATACGGCTACAAAGACCAGCTATTAATAAATCGTATGATATTCGAAAATTGCTCATCGAAAAAACGAAACCTTAGTACAGCACAGATTCACTCTCGTAAAGCATTCGACAGCGTCCTATATAGCTAGATCTGAAAATCACTAAATATATACAAGGTTTACTGCGACATAATATGATAATGTGGAAGACGAAATTGTTTCTCAATCACGAAAACAGTTTGAGTGTCTGAAAGAGTACCAAAATAGATCGTAGCAATTCCATCTCCCCTCTTCTCTTCTGCCTTTCCCCATTTCTCTTGTATCACGAGTTGAACAGAACAAATTACAGATACAAAACGCTTGATAAGATCATCTCACACTTATTCTACATGGATGATCTGAAATTATATGACAAGAATCTGAAAATGCTACTGGTAACTAAAAAAAAAAAAATTGATGACATCAATATGGAATTTGGCTTAGTTAAGTGTGTAAAAACTACATTAAAACGTGGTAAACTGATAGCTAATTCCTCAACCCAACTTAATAATGATACAACTATCAAGGATATGGATCAAGAAGGCTTTTATAAACATCTTGGGATCAAGATATATCAGCATGGTCCTGAACACTGAGCTGAACTGCCAGAATAGAATTGAAGCTTTTAACTCTCTGGCAGTACCAGTTGTCCAGTATAGCCTTAATATCATTAATTGGAATTTGAATGAACTCCAAACTATGGACATAAAATCCAAGAAACTGTTGACATTAAACAGGATGCATAAATCAAAATCAGACGCCAACAGGATCTACTTCCACAAAAAGGCGGTAGAGGCCTAATCCAACTTGAAACGTCCTATAAAACAACCACAATAGGACTTCAAATGTACTTCCAAAGTAACACCGACTGGATGATACAGCTGGTAAGACAACACAAACAGGGTAAGGAACTGCACTCAGTCTCAAAGGAGGCTTATAAATACAGACGAAAACTTAACCTCCCTGATCATAATAATGATAATGAGGACGTACCACACACTAAAGCAACAAAAAAGTGTAAGAAAGTTTCAAGGGAATGTCGTGACTGTAGCAAGAAAATCCATTGGCAATATTCTAAACGAGCTGGGGAGCTGATGTAGATATGAGAAGAATCCATCAATGTGCTGCAG
>NC_142936.1:65414522-65442022 GCF_046866305.1 Octopus bimaculoides | reverse complement strand
CGTGTACACTTAACGTAGTTCTCGGGGAGATTCAGCGTGACAAGGCTGACCATTTGAATTACAGGCACAACAGAAACAGGAAGTAAGAGCGAGAGAAAGTTGTGGTGAAAGAGTACAGCAGGGTTCGCCACCATCCTCTGCCGGAGCCTCGTGGGCTTTAGGTGTTTTCGCTCAATAAACACTCACAACGCCCGGTCTGGGAATCGAAACCGCGATCTTATGACCGCGAGTCCGCTGCTCTAACCACTGGGCCATTGCGCTTCCACTACAACCCTCAGTATCTTACTACAATCATTGGGTTTTTGTTTTTAGTTCCATGTCACCACTCATGGGGAAGATCTTTGATCTAAAGCTCTCCAGCCATGTCTACCACGTTTCTCTTTTTTTCCTATGTACAAGGAAAACAAACAATTATTATCTGAGAAAAAACTTGGCTGCTATTTTTTGACTGATGAGCAACCACCAAGAAGCACTCTTGTTGGCTTGCAAACACATCATTAAATGTAACCACATCCATGCATGCACAGACGCACAGACGTGTGTATGTGTATACATATATCCCTTCTTTTCGTTCAATAACACACACACGCGTGCGCGCACGCACACACACACACACACACACACGCACACACACACACAGATACTCACTCGTGTTGCCATTTACTTGAACTTTGTGTGGCTAGACATAAGTGGTATATTGATCTTGTTGGACACGTTTAGTCAAGATAAAACCTACGGATTTCATTGTTGGTTTTGTTAAGAAGGGAAACTTGTAATAAAATATTGACTTTATCTGAAGGAGAGTGAGTGGATTACCAAGCCAGTCTGCCTGGCTGTCTGGCTGTCTGTTTGTCTGTTTGTGTGAGTGTGTGTGTGTCTGTACCTAGCTATCTATATTTCCTACCTTCCTTGCAATCTGTGCGTGTGTGTATATATGCGTGTATGCAAGTGTCAGTGTATTTGTGTATATATATAATATATATATATGTATATATATATATATATATATATATATATATATATATATATATATATATTATATGTATATATGTATATATATATATATATATATATATATATATATATATATATATATATATATATATATATATATATATATGTATATCTATATATATATATGTATATCTATCTATCTATCTATCTATCTATCTATCTATCTATCTATCTATCTATCTATCTATATATGTGTATATATATATGTAAGTGTGTGTGTTTGTGTTTGCCTGACACCTCCAGTTGACAATCGGCGTTGGTTTGTTTAAGCCCCTAAAAATTAGCAGTTCGGCAAAAAGAGACCGATAGAATAAATGGTAGGCTTAAGAAATGTAAGCACTAGTGGATAGTTGGCTGGTTGGTTGGCTGGTTGGTTGGTTGGTTAAATTCATTCGATAATATCCAACAAGGTGATGCTCCGGCATGGCCGCTGATCAAAGAGCAAAACAAGTTAGAGATTAAAAGAAAGATTAACCTTAACAAGACAGAACACTAAAGGGATTACGCTGAAGTGTGGGGTTTGGATTGCTTAGGCATACGAATATGAAATAGGAGTTTGATGTAGAAACGTAGAGACTAAAACACTGAAAATTCTGCCTGACCTTTAGGTGTTCAATTAAATAATCCAGAATTACCTACTGATGGAATAACACATAATTAACTACAACAAAACAGCCGACGAAGAATCGAATCCTACGAAATGTCTGTGACAAATGCACGATTTGAATATAATTGAGACTGTCTGAGATAATTCAAAGAAGACGGGGAGGAAATTGCAGACGAAAATAAAAATGCGATTAAGTGAAGTAAGTATATAGCGTTGTAAAAGATTTGAGAATAAAATAATGAAAGTGAGTCAATGGTAAATAATGATAAATATCAGAATGGAGTTTCGTAACAGAATTACTGCTGCTGTGGTTTTAAAGACGTTAGTCAAAGTCAATACGAATTACATAACATTTGCGGAAGACACAAGGAGGTTTGTGTGTGTGTGTGTGTGTGTGTGTGTGTGTGTGTGTGTGTGTGAGTGTGTGTGTGTGTGTGCATACATATATATGTACACACACGCATACACACATATATACGTGTATATTCATAAAAATGTTCACCCATGCATATACATACAGATTTGTGCATAAATATTTAGTCATGTGTATATATAAATATGCAAGCACAAACAAACACAGATGTATATACATAAAAGCATACATATATACCTGCATATCTATCTATCTATCTATCTATCTATCTATCTATCTATCTATCTATCTATCTATCTATCTATCTATCTATCTATCTATATATATAGATGTGTATATATATTTACGTGTGTGAATGAGAGAAAATGATGGTATCTTTGTCTTTCATGATACAGACATCCAAGCAAAACCTGGTGGATCTTCTCAGAGGTACAGTCACAAAGTTCGGTTTGAATATTAAGAAGCCCCGATGCGACTCAATAGACACAAACTAAACCCATCATCATCATCATCATCATCAAATGATGGACGGTGGCAGAGGCAACCCACCTTATTTATCTGGGGAAGTACAATCAGTAACACTGACAAACTCATCAGTGGAAAAACAAGACAAGATCGTAGGACGAGCAAGGACATCTCGACATTCAGACGGCTGAGAAAGCGATTGTGGAACAATAAATATTTGACGGTTCAAAGGATGAGTAAATGAATCGGCAGCCGTTGTATTATCTGGAGTCACATTGCAATCAACTAAAACAACTGGATTATTCTAGATGAGATAAATCTGGGATAATTCCCGTAGGTGACTTAGGAAGAGAAAGTCTGAAGGATTATCACCCTGGAGCAATGGTTTTCAATCTTTTTTTTCTTTTTTATCTATGGACCCCTTCGATTACTATTTTACTCTGGTGAACCCCTATAGCCATTCGATGTTTAAAAGCTAGTTTTAAAGATACTTCTTTCAAAATTCCTATTTTGTTTTTCCCACATATTCAGGTGTCTAGTTTGCTGTATGTAAAACTTTAGAAAAAGAAACCTGGCTGTTTTTTTTTTTTGCAATAAATAAATTTAAAGCAAAATTTTTTTATGGACCATAAATATACTACTGTAGGTCTCCAATTTACTATATTGTTTGCATGTCCTCACCCCCGCCAAATCTTCTTTGATCTTCAGGGATCCTGTGGACCTCGGTTGAGTACCACTGATATAGAGGAAGTCAAGCCGTTTAGCATGGAAAAGATATTGGCGCAGTGAAATCTTTGTTGGTTTGAGTATGTCCAAAGAATGAATAAAACTTGGTCACCAAGACTAATACTTTACTTACAGTGAGCTAATAAGACGGGGAAATCAACGTAGACCCCGACTAAGAAACAACGATGAGTTTCAATACAAATGAAAATTTTAAGCATTGGTATCCAGATGGAAAACATCGGATCAAGGGAGAAACTGGTGGAAGAGAGCCATCTACTTTTGATAAAACGACGTAATTTATGACTTTACATGTCAAACAGCCATCGTCGACTATATACGAATACGCATATACATACAGATATCAACTTACCTACCTTCTTACCTAGCTAGCCACCTACCTCCCTATCTATCTATATGCATATATATATATATATATATATATATATATATATATATATATATATATATATATATACATACATATATAAATACATATGACAAGTAATACAACTCATATTCAGTTAATTAATCTATATAATCTATAAGTCGTCTTTTTTTAAGCAGTGATTCACAAGATGGCGAGATGTCCTAGATCCTGACATACACACGCTCTCATATACTCGCATCTATCTATCTATCTATCTATCTATCTATCTATCTATCTATCTATCTATCTATCTATCTATCTATCTATCTATCTGCCTGTCCGTCTGTCTGAGTGTCTGTCTGAGTGTCTGTCTGAGTGTCTGTCTCTCACAGGTTCCGTCTCCCAAATTCACTCATAAGGCATTGGTTGACTCAAGCTTATAGTAGAAGATACATTACTGAGCCTAGAACCACATGCTCGTGAAGGGAACTTCTTAACCATACAGCTATGCCTCTGTCTAAGAATATTAGATAACATACCTATTCTCCAGATACACATGATGCGGTAGATAAATCTCCCAAATTTTACGTGCCCGTTGATGTAACGCTAAGAAAGTTCGGCAAATGTTATCAGTGTCTTCATGTAGCTAATATTTTATGTTTTGTTCAGTTTCTCTCATGGTTTGGACCGATGCTCACTGTCCATTTTTACGTTAGCGTTATTAAAATATTTTCTGATTCACTTTTACGTAGGCCCTTTTTGTCAACCTATAATATGTAGGGGTCTTATTTTGGCGTACACTGTATTAAGACTTTCGTGTCACGAGAAAGACAATCAAGACAAGCACGACAGAAACTTAAACTGGGAGTACAAACTTTATATCGATGACTACAACACAATGGTAGCCATGATGAGAAACCAAATCAAAGAAAGGTTTATATCGAACACTGCATGATAATGACTGGTAGCGGGTGGGAGTGATTGTGGTGGGTGTTTGCGTATCACTATGGGCTGATGGATGGCTTTGGGTGGTGGAACCAAGTTAGAAGAAAAGGTCTTTTATAGTCAAGTCAGCAACATAATGACAGTTGCGAAGGACTTGAGTAGATGGTGATGGTGGTGATGGTGATGGTGGTGATGGTGATGGTGGTGATGGTGATGGTGGTGGTGTGGAAACCATACTAATATGAATGGCTTTTATCCAAAGAAGTCTTGTGACACACGCGGCGTCTTTCATTGAATGATTGAAATCAATATCAAAATGACAAAACAATCAACAACGATTGTTGCCAATTGTTGAAGTTTTAACGCTTTGAAATCAACAAAAGGATCTTTTTATTAACAGATGAGTGACTCACTTAGATCTTGGCTGTTGAACTATCCGATAAAATATTCACCCGAGCTCTAAGACGATTAACATAAATTCTCTTCACTCACCAAAACACACACACACACACACACACACACACACACACAATGTATGTGGTCACATAATCTGCTAGAAACATCAGTCACACTTCACTGACTAAAGAAAAAGAATATAATTAATGACTTCTGCAGAGAAGAATATCTCAAAAATATGAGACAGGATGGTCACGGCTGGAATGCCTTTGATTATAACTTTTCTCGATGAGATCCGATTTGGGGTTAACCACCACCACCACCACCACCACCATTACCGGCATTATCAGCAACTCTCTCTCATTGCGTATTCATGTGTCTTTTGTTCTTTCTATTTCCCCTTTACCTTATCATTCTCTCTCCTACAGCAACTCCTAAGGAGACAGAATCACTCATTCTAAGCCCCATTCTAACACTATAACTCACACTTCAAACTCTGACTGACAACTAATAACTTCTCATAAAGCCATGCACATTCCTTTTTATTCACAAGATCTGCAGCTTATTCATATCTAAGAAGGCGGAGGTAACTTTACTACATTATTTCATTACTACATTGATACGTTATGACTTTTCATTTCTGAACTAAAAAGGCGCAGTCACTTCTTCCTCGATAGTTATAATCTATTGAGCATGCGTACAAGCATGGCTGTGTGGTTAAGAAGTTCACTTCGCAGCTACGGGGTTTCGGGTTCAGTCTTGCTGCGTGGTACCTTTAGCAGATGAGTATATTAGAAAACAAGGTGTCACGCAGTGGGCGCCTTATTTTCTACTATAATCCCGGGCCGACCAATGCCTAACGAGTGAATTTAGTGGACTGTGTGTGTGTGTGTGTGTGTATGTGTTTGTATGTCTTTGTGTCTGTCCCCTACCACCGCTCGACAACAGGTATTGGTTTATTTGCGACCCTGTATCTTAGCATTTCGATAAAGAGACTGATAAAATAAGTTCAAAACTCTAAAAAAAGCACTGGAATCGCTCTGTTGGACTAAAACCTTCCAAGGCAGTGTTCCAGCATGACAGCAGTCCAATGACTAACACAAGTGAAAGATAAGAAGGTAACAAGGGAATCTCTAGGTGGTAGCTGGATTCGATAGTGATACAAGTCAATTCTTCTTGAACTACGTTCTACCTTCGTAAAATTCGCAAGGGACATGTTATTGGATAATGTAGACCCAGATATTCATAAGCGATGAGCTGGTCACGGCTGGAATGTCATTGAGCTTAGACCTACCGGGTCATGTTGATCTCGTGCTGAACAACAACAATTGTCATTATGGTTATTAAGTTCTTTTAATAAACACTGTATCACTAATACGTTTATTCTAATGACATTAGTATCAAGACGGGTGGAGGCGCAATGGCTCAGTGGTTAGGGCAGCGGACTTGCGGTCATAGGATCGCGGTTTCGATTCCCAGACCGGGCGTTGTGAGTGATAATTGAACGAAAACACCTAAAAGCTCCACGAGGCTCCGGCAGGGGATGGTGGCGGACCCTGCTGTACTCTTTCACCACAGCTTTCTCTCACTCTTACTTCCTGTTTCTGTTGTGCCTGTAATTCAAAGGGTCAGCCTTGTCACACTGTGTCACGCTGAATCTCCCCGAGAACTACGTTAAGGGTACACGTGTCTGTGGAATGCTCTGCCACTTGCACGTTAATTTCACGAGCAGGCTGTTCCGTTGATCGGATCAACTGGAACCCTCGACGTCGTAAGCGACGGAGTGCCAGCAAGTATCAAGACAGAGTCTGTAATATTTTATCTTTTACTTGTTTCAGTCATTAGACTGCGGCCTTGTTGGGGCACCATCTTGAAGAATTTTTAGTCGAATGAATCAACCTCGGTATTTATTTTTTTAAAAGCCTGATACTTATTCTATCGGTCTTTTTGGGTGAACCGATTATTTACTGCGACGTAAATATACCAACACCGTATTGTCAGGTGGTAGTGGGGAACAAACACAGACACAAAACACACACAGAGATATGCACACACGCATATATACGACAGGCTTCTTTCAGTTTCCGTCTATCGAATGCATCACAAAGCTTTGGTCGGCCCGAGACTCTAGTAGAAGACACTTGCCTAAGGTGCCACGCAATGGAATTGAACTCTGAACCATGTGATTGGGAAGCAATCTTTTTACCACACAGTCACGCCTGGTTACAGTTGGAATTCATTTGACTATAGGTCTACACAATCATGGCTGATGCGCGTTTAATCGACAACAACAGCAACAGCAGCAACAACTACTAAACAACAGTAATAACACCACACTGTGGGCACACCTTTTATGATTTGGTCAGCCTGGTAAAAAAAAAAAAAAAATCTGGCTCAAGAAAGAAGACGAGCAGTGTAGCAAGAACGAGCACTGAGAATGGTAGAAACATCTGGCCCAGATTCAACAAAGCTTGTGCTGCCGTGCGAGAGTTTTGTCACCTACATCAGTAGGGTGGCCCCAGACAGCTGCTGTGTTGCAGTAGAAGAGGCCAAAAAATATATAAAGCAGTTTCACCGCCTGATGAGATATCAACAGCTGCATTCAGAGACGGAGTACAGCAGCAGCTTCAGCACATAGGTGCTTACGCTAAATGTTCCTTACTATCTCAAAAAAAAGATAACATTAAATAATGTAATCCTAGACACACTATGCTCGAATAAAGACTAGATGGTCACATCTGGAAAGCCTTTAATCAGAGATGATTTGTAAACACCACTATTGTTATCACTAATACTGTGTGGATACTCTTCAAAGGTCCATATGGAGTCAGGTTGATTTTGCATGAGAATTACGTTAAGAGTACACGTCTGAGGAATACTCGGCCACTTGCACGAACAACTGAAAGCTCACCGTCGAAACTGACGAAGCATCAATCACTACGATGATTACTTCAATTAAAGTCCATCATTCCTGAAGGAGCGGAGACAGTGTACTAAACCAGCAAGAAATAATAACCAATTCACACCCTATTGTTTTTCAGAAGTGAAGGACAGACGTAGGCGTGGCTGTGTAGTAAAAGGTTTGTTTCCTAATCACATGGTTCCGGGTTCAGTCCCAATGTGTGACACTTTGGACAAATGTCTTTTACTATAGTCTCGGACCGACCAAAGCCTTGTGAGTGGATTTGATGAATGGAAACTGAAAGAAGCCCGTCTTATATCTATCTATCTATCTATCTATCTATCTATCTCTTCTCACGGACGTGCTGTCACATCGGCTGCGAAGGTAAACGTTTATTTGACCTTTTACTGTCCACATTTTGTTGGAATTTTTTAATAATTTTGTTGCGAAGCACCTAGGCTTCATTTGTGTGTATTTTCAAGGGCAGGAATTGACCCCCAGGGGCAGTTTCGGCCCTAGCAAAATACAAAAATTTCCTTCTTGACTTTTGAAAAATGTCGAGAAACATAATTTTGGAACGCTTGTCTTGTTCTTTTGACAAGCATTTCCCGAGGCTTCAGATGCCAGAAGAGAAAAAAGAACAGAATAGCGCGTGCTCATGCAGTGACACGAACGCAGTTGCTATAAACGTCACAAAGACTGTGAGTACAGCTACTAACAGCCCTCTCACCACCACCACCACCACCACCACAACCAACACCAACAACAAAAACAAAACTGTAACCAAGGTTACAAAACCATGCGTGAAAACCGTCACAAATGTCTCTGACGTAAGCACCACTGCTGCTGACGCCATCATCACCACCACCAACGACAACAACAACAACAACAACAACAACAGCAACAACGACAACAACAACAACAACAGCAACAACAAGGAAGTAAAGTTATCGGCCGTCAGCAATGACACCATCACCTGTTCAACAAACTCTGCTGCCACTACCACCACCTTTGAACCAGGCAGTACATACACCAACATAAACAAAAATATCCAGAAGAACATGTCCGCCAGCACAACAAAAACAAATTTCGCAAATGCTCTAAAGGAAAAAAGAACAACAGTGACATTCACACAAAAACAAATAAAAGACACAAAATCCCTTCTTACGAAAGAAGGAGATGATGTCAGAATTAACATCCCAAAAGATATTATAGAAATGAAAAACAAAAAGTGCATCATTTATAAACTGGTAAACACAAAAACCAGACGTGTAGAAAATGTTAGCACAGATAAAATTGAAGTTTGTCTTAGAAAAATTTGGCCTTATCAGAATCATGTCACCTGGGGAAGGAAATTTGGAACGGTGCAAGTAAGGTTTCTGGATGAAAATTTAGCTAAACAATTTTCGACACTCTCTCTCCGCACAGATGACTTGGTAATGATACCGAGTTATCTAGGACAGAGAGTGACCAAAGTTATGATAAAAAATGTGCCATCGGAGGTGGACACCCAATGGCTGATATCGGCCGTGTGCCTGGAAATGGAGGAGGCAAATATTTTGGAGATTACGGTCGGAGAGGAAAAGAACTGGGGAGGGAAAAATCTGGAAATCCTTCTCCACATCACGGAGGAGGCTTCACAGAAAATTCCTCCAAACATTAGATTGGCAGAGGACCACAAGCTGTATGTGGTGGTAGAGGGCAGGCGACCTCGCTGTTACCTATGCAACAGCGAAGCACATCTGAAAAAGGACTGCCCTCTGGCCGCTAAACAAAAACAACAACAACAACAACAACAACAACAACAACAACAACAACAGAAGCAACTACCAAATACCCCCAACAGAAAAACCTTACTACCAACACCACCAGCAACGCAAAAAACAACAACAGAAATATCAGCAATAACCACAACAGAAAAGACAACAGAAACTGCAAAAACAGAAGAAAAAAAAGAAAATTCCAAGACTGCCTCTCCCTCCCCCATATCACATACACCACACACAAATAACAATCAGCCAACATCAATAAAAACAGCAACACAAACATTCACAGAAACACACACAGACGCACAAAATTTGCCGTTACCTCTTTCTGACTCCTCAGATCTCCCATCATCCGATGAAGAGAGTGGGGAGGAGTGGAAAATAGCTACGAAAGGAAAGAGGAAGCGCAGTAAGAAGAAAACAAAACAAAATGCAAACACAAACAAAGCAGGGAGATTCACATCTCCCGAAAATACTACTAACACCAATAGTAATATAAAAAAAACAATGCTAACAGCAATAGACAGTACAAACACAGAGTTGATGAATTACATCAACTCTAAAACAAACATCACAAATAACGATATCAAAACCAACAACCACCCACGTACAACACCGCCAAAACACATTAAAATTATTCATGTAACACCAGCATTACACAACACAATAAAATCCCTCTACCCCAACTCGGTAGGGGGATTCCAGAAATATTTGTGCAAGAAATTGTACAATAGCCTCCTTGGTGAAAAATCCAAGGAGGAAACAAAACTTTCTAACGGCAAGTAACACTCTGTTCTTTTGTTTTGTGCTTTAAAGCACACGTATAAATAGAATCATGGTGAAGATTGGTTGTGTGAATGTGCGTGGCTTAGGGTCCCCTTGGAAACAAGGGTACCTCTTAAATGACATCAAGTCACACAATTTGGATATCATAGCCATTAGTGAGACCAGACTCCATGAACCGCGGGCCCTAAAGTCCATGTTTGGCGGACAGTTTAACATTTATTTTTCTCCCTGTCTGCCGAGGATGGGCGGTAGTGGCACGGCGGTTCTTTTTCGCAAGAGTCTGGATCTCCAAGTAAAGACGATATTTACGGACCCGGAGGGTAGACTGGTTGTCCTAGATGTGGACGGCAGCGATGGAGGCGCTTTTCGGTTGCTGGCAGTTTATGTGCCTCCTTTAACAGGTCGGTCAGACTTCTTTCGACGTCTAGAAGTATTCCTGGGAACGTCTCGTCCCTTACTTTTAGTGGGGGATTGGAATGCTACCTTGGACACGCATCTAGACTACGTGGGGAGTGACAAAAGTAGAAGGGGATGCAAAGGCCTCATAGACCTGCTCAGACGCTTCCAGTTGTCTGACAGGTACCGACTCGACCACCCAAATGTGCCAACGTGGACTTGGAGCAACCGCATTGGGTCGTCGAGATCGTATCTAGATAGGATAGTGTGTAGGACAAGAGATAGAGATAGTTTAGGATGTCCACAGTTCCACATAGTCAGCTACACGGATCACAAACTTGTGACGTGTACGCTAGACTTAGATAAGGCACATAGGCAGGGTCCCGGTTACTGGAAACTAAACGCGTCTTTCCCGTCGAGACAGGTTTTCAGAGACCGGATTAGCACGTTAGTAAAGAGGGCTTTGACGGGAGCCATCGTCAACAACAAATGGTGGTTTGCCCTCAAGAGAGCAGTGAGGGCGGAAGCAATAAGGTATAGCAGGGCACTAGCTGTAGAGAGGAACAGAGAAGAGGGGGAGCTAGTGATAAAGTTAGAAGAGGCATTGCGAAGTGGCATCGCATCCGACGTTTTAGCGGCGAGGTTGGCCCTCGACCAACACTTCAATGCTAAACACGAAGGGTGTGCTGTCAGGGCAAGGATGCGTGCTCTGAGGAATGAAGGTTTTGGAGCCGCACGAGAGGCCCGGGTGGCGGAGGCGCAGCGGGGTAACAGAGCCACCATCCGGTCTCTGGTAGACGAACAGGGGCGCGAATTGCTCGAGCCGAGCAAGATGTGCGAGGCGTTTCAGCGGCATTTTGCCCGACTGTTCGGGAGGAGTGGCGAGCGAGAAGGCAGGGTGGACTTTAGTGCCTACCTGCACAGCTTGCCACGACTCTCGGCAAGAGAGGCGGAGTGCTGCGAAGGGGTCATCACGGCGGAGGAGGTGAGGGACGCGATGGCGGGTTGCTCGACGGACAAATCTCCGGGTTTGGATGGTCTGCCCTACGAGCTTTACAACTGTATGCCAGACTTGTTTGGAGAAGTCTTGGCGGTCGTGTACTGCAACTGGCAGCAGAACGGGAGCATTCCCGGTTTTGTGAGCCGAGGAGCGGTAACGCTGCTGAAGAAAGATCCAAACAAGGGGGACGCCATAGATAACTTTAGGCCCATCACTCTGCTCAATGCAGACATGAAAATTTTGGCCAAGGTGTTAGCCAAGCGGTTGGCGCTTGTCATCGAGAAACTGGTCGGCACGGAGCAGACGTGCGCCGTGCCGGGCCGGAGCATCCATGACAACCTCCATCTGATGCGCTACATCATAGAGAGGGTAGTTAAGGAACCTGGCATGGGTGGGGCCCTGATCAATTTGGATCAATCGAAAGCTTTCGATAGGGTAGACCATCGATACTTGGAGGCCGTCCTCGAAGCGGCCGGCTTCGGTCCCGTTTTCCGCGGCTGGATGGCTGCCTTGTACACAGGCATCCGTTCGGTTGTTCGCGTCAATGGACGTCTATCGGGACCCTTCGACATTGCACGTTCGGTTCGTCAGGGATGCCCCCTGTCGCCGCTCCTGTACGTATTGACTCTCGAGCCACTACTGCGGAAGCTGGCGACGCTGAGGGGCATCCCGCGAGAACTGGGGTGCGGGACGAGCGTGTCGGCATACGCGGACGACGTCACCGTCATAGCGTCTAGCCACGAGCACATCGAGCTTGTCGGCGAGACGCTGAAAGACTACGAAGCGGTGACGGGAGCGAAAATCAACCGGGATAAGTCGGTGGGTTTGCTGCTCGGCACCTGGAGAAGCAAGCCCATACCGTCCGGCAGCGCCTCAGTAGTGGGACGCTGGACGGACGGTCCGGTCAAGTTGCTCGGAGTCTGGTTCGGTCCGGACCTGCAAACGGAGAAGAACTGGGACGAGATAACGAGTAGGGTGGCCACTCTCTGCCGGCAATGGTCCGAGAGGAAGCTGTCCCTAAAAGGTCGGGCGGAGGTGGCGAACGCGTACATCGCGTCCGTCATCGAATACCGCCTGACCGTCGTGCCTTGTCCCGATCGCGCCATCACCGAAATGGAGCGCATCCTCTTCCGCTTTTTGTGGAAAGGAAGCGTTCCGATGGTGAGGCGATCCGTTTGTTGCCAACACCCGCTGAAAGGAGGGCTGGGCATGCCGTGGTTGATGATGCGCAGACATGCGCTGAGACTGCGACATCTCCGGCTCTACGTAGATGACGGTGAGCAGGTGTGGTCGCCGTTTGTGCGACGCGCTTTCCCGCAGCTCGTCTCCATGACCGAGCTGCAGTCGTGGATCAAAAAGAGGCCGAGGAATGGCGAATGGCACCGTGAGTGTCGCGTTGCTCTGCAACAACTTTGCCGTCCCGGGTCGACCTTGAGCGGCTGCATCACAACGAAGTCATTCTATAGGGGATTAGTGGAGGGCAGGTACGACGACGATCTCGGGGCGAACCTGGGCGTCGACGAGGAATACCTGACCCGCCTGTTCAGGATGACTTTCGGGCCGGGACCTATGGACAACTTCCAGAGATCCCTGGCCTGGCAGTGTTACCGAGAGGCGCTACCCGTTCGGGATAAGCTCTATAGACACGGCTCGCGAAATGCGGGGCCGACCTGCCCGAGATGCGGTCAGAGCGATGAAACCGTTCTGCACGCACTCGTGCAGTGTCCAACCATTTCGGAGCTGTGGGCTTATGTCGAACGACTGCTGTCGCGTGTGGGACGAGTCGGTTTATCAACCGAGTCTATCGTCAATATCGTCACGCCTCCTTCCTTTAAACGGGAAGGAAGAGCTGTATTTATCGTACTTGTGGCTATGGCCAAAGAATGCATCTGGTGGACGCGTCTGAAAGGATTAGAGACAAATACTTTCCTCTCTGGTCAATCTCTCATCAACTTTTTCAAGTATCACTTGAAAAGGAAGGTGAGAGTAGAGAGGCAAGTGTTGTCTAGCAAATGTTTCGAAAAAAGATGGATACATGTAGCAAGAATGGCACGTATAAATGACGAAGCCACCTTGACCATGATTCTATAAAACGTTTTAACATTTTGTAAACAAAGAAATTTTAATTAACAAACTGTGACGCTAAAGACCGAGGTTACCGTGGTCTTTTCGTAGGTTTTTCTTTCCACGGATAACCTCCCCATTTATTGGGAATTTTTTGTATTACTTCGTATTTTTTGTAAATACCCCAAACGTTTTGCGATGTTTTTTTTTTTTTTTTTTTTTTTTTTTTTTTTCATCGTTGTCCCCACTTTTGTTTTTTTTTCTGCTTTGTTTTCGACCCCCTCGAAAAGAAAAACTCTACATTTGTATTTTGTCCCCTCTGTGTTGAGCCCTGTGTGGCTAATAAAGAAACCTATCTATCTATCTATCTATCTATCTCTTCTCACGGACGTGCTGTCACATCGGCTGCGAAGGTAAACGTTTATTTGACCTTTTACTGTCCACATTTTGTCGGAATTTTTAAATAATTTTGTTGCGAAGCACCTAGGCTTCATTTGTGTGTATTTTCAAGGGCAGGAATTGACCCCCAGGGGCAGTTTCGGCCCTAGCAAAATACAAAAATTTCCTTCTTGACATTTGAAAAATGTCGAGAAACATAATTTTGGAACGCTTGTCTTGTTCTTTTGACAAGCATTTCCCGAGGCTTCAGATGCCAGAAGAGAAAAAAGAACAGAATAGCGCGTGTTCATGCAGTGACAGGAACGCAGTTGCTGTAAACGTCACAAAGACTGTGAGTACAACTACTAACAGCCCTCTCACCACCACCACCACCACCACCACCAACAACAACACCAACAACAAAAACAAAACTGTAACCAAGGTTACAAAACCATGCGTAAAAACCGTCACAAATGTCTCTGACGTAAGCACCATTGCTGCTGACGCCATCATCACCACCACCAACGACAACAACAACAACAACAACAACAACGACAACAACAACAACAACAGCAACAACAAGGAAGTAAAGTTATCGGCCGTCAGCAATGACACCATCACCTGTTCAACAAACTCTGCTGCCACTACCACCACCTTTGAACCAGGCAGGACATACACCAACATAAACAAAAATATTCAGAAGAACATGTCCGCCAGCACAACAAAAACAAATTTCGCAAATGCTCTAAAGGAAAAAAGACCACTAGTGACATTCACACAAAAACAAATAAAAGACACAAAATCCCTTCTTACGAAAGAAGGAGATGATGTCAGAATAAACATACCAAAAGATATTATAGAAATGAAAAACAAAAAGTGCATCATTTATAAACTGGTAAACACAAAAACCAGACGTGTAGAAAATGTTAGCACAGATAAAATTGAAGTTTGTCTTAGAAAAATTTGGCCTTATCAGAATCATGTCACCTGGGGAAGGAAATTTGGAACGGTGCAAGTGAGATTTCTGGATGCAAATTTAGCTAAACAATTTTCGACACTCTCTCTCCGCACAGATGACTTGGTAATGATACCGAGTTATCTAGGACAGAGAGTGACCAAAGTTATGATAAAAAATGTGCCATCGGAGGTGGACACCCAATGGCTGATATCGGCCGTGTGCCTGGAAATGGAGGAGGCAAATATTTTGGAGATTACGGTCGGAGAGGAAAAGAACTGGGGAGGGAAAAATCTGGAAATCCTTCTCCACATCACGGAGGAGGCTTCACAGAAAATTCCTCCAAACATTAGATTGGCAGAGGACCACAAGCTGTATGTGGTGGTAGAGGGCAGGCGACCTCGCTGTTACCTATGCAACAGCGAAGCACATCTGAAAAAGGACTGCCCTCTGGCCGCTAAACAAAAACAACAACAACAACAACAACAACAACAACAACAACAACAGAAGCAACTACCAAATACCCCCAACAGAAAAACCTTACTACCAACACCACCAGCAACACAAAAAACAACAACAGAAATATCAGCAATAACCACAACAGAAAAGACAACAGAAACTGCAAAAACAGAAGAAAAAAAAGAAAATTCCAAGACTGCCTCTCCCTCCCCCATATCACATACACCACACATAAATAACAAGCAGCCAACATCAATAAAAACAGCAACACAAACATTCACAGAAACACACACAGACGCACAAAATTTGCCGTTACCTCTTTCTGACTCCTCAGATCTCCCATCATCCGATGAAGAGAGTGGGGAGGAGTGGAAAATAGCTACGAAAGGAAAGAGGAAGCGCGGTAAGAAGAAAACAAAACAAAATGCAAACACAAACAAAGCAGGGAGATTCACATCTCCCGAAAATACTACTAACACCAATAGTAATATAAAAAAAACAATGCTAACAGCAATAGACAGTACAAACACAGAGTTGATGAATTACATCAACTCTAAAACAAACATCACAAATAACGATATCAAAACCAACAACCACCCACGTACAACACCGCCAAAACACATTAAAATTATTCATGTAACACCAGCATTACACAACACAATAAAATCCCTCTACCCCAACTCGGTAGGGGGATTCCAGAAATATTTGTGCAAGAAATTGTACAATAGCCTCCTTGGTGAAAAATCCAAGGAGGAAACAAAACTTTCTAACGGCAAGTAACACTCTGTTCTTTTGTTTTGTGCTTTAAAGCACACGTATAAATAGAATCATGGTGAAGATTGGTTGTGTGAATGTGCGTGGCTTAGGGTCCCCTTGGAAACAAGGGTACCTCTTAAATGACATGAAGTCACACAATTTGGATATCATAGCCATTAGTGAAACCAGACTCCATGAACCGCGGGCCCTAAAGTCCATGTTTGGCGGACAGTTTAACATTTATTTTTCTCCCTGTCTGCCGAGGATGGGCGGTAGTGGCACGGCGGTTCTTTTTCGCAAGAGTCTGGATCTCCAAGTAAAGACGATATTTACGGACCCGGAGGGTAGACTGGTTGTCCTAGATGTGGACGGCAGCGATGGAGGCGCTTTTCGGTTGCTGGCAGTTTATGTGCCTCCTTTAACAGGTCGGTCAGACTTCTTTCGACGTCTAGAAGTATTCCTGGGAACGTCTCGTCCCTTACTTTTAGTGGGGGATTGGAATGCTACCTTGGACACGCATCTAGACTACGTGGGGAGTGACAAAACTAGAAGGGGATTCAAATGCCTCATAGACCTGCTCAGACGCTTCCAGTTGTCTGACAGGTACCGACTCGACCACCCAAATGTGCCAACGTGGACTTGGAGCAACCGCATTGGGTCGTCGAGATCGTATCTAGATAGGATAGTGTGTAGGACAAGAGATAGAGATAGTTTAGGATGTCCACAGTTCCACATAGTCAGCTACACGGATCACAAACTTGTGACGTGTACGCTAGACTTAGATAAGGCACATAGGCAGGGTCCCGGTTACTGGAAACTAAACGCGTCTTTCCCGTCGAGACAGGTTTTCAGAGACCGGATTAGCACGTTAGTAAAGAGGGCTTTGACGGGAGTCATCGTCAACAACAAATGGTGGTTTGCCCTCAAGAGAGCAGTAAGGGCGGAAGCAATAAGGTATAGCAGGGCACTAGCTGTAGAGAGGAACAGAGAAGAGGGGGAGCTAGTGATAAAGTTAGAAGAGGCATTGCGAAGTGGCATCGCATCCGACGTTTTAGCGGCGAGGTTGGCCCTCGACCAACACTTCAATGCTAAACACGAAGGGTGTGCTGTCAGGGCAAGGATGCGTGCTCTGAGGAATGAAGGTGTTGGAGCCGCACGAGAGGCCCGGGTGCCGGAGGCGCAGCGGGGTAACAGAGCCACCATCCGGTCTCTGGTAGACGAACAGGGGCGCGAATTGCTCGAGCCGAGCAAGATGTGCGAGGCGTTTCAGCGGCATTTTGCCCGACTGTTCGGGAGGAGTGGCGAGCGAGAAGGCAGGGTGGACTTTAGTGCCTACCTGCACGGCTTGCCACGACTCTCGGCAAGAGAGGCGGAGTGCTGCGAAGGGGTCATCACGGCGGAGGAGGTGAGGGACGCGATGGCGGGTTGCTCGACGGACAAATCTCCGGGTTTGGATGGTCTGCCCTACGAGCTTTACAACTGTATGCCAGACTTGTTTGGAGAAGTCTTGGCGGTCGTGTACTGCAACTGGCAGCAGAACGGGAGCATTCCCGGTTTTGTGAGCCGAGGAGCGGTAACGCTGCTGAAGAAAGATCCAAACAAGGGGGACGCCATAGATAACTTTAGGCCCATCACTCTGCTCAATGCAGACATGAAAATTTTGGCCAAGGTGTTAGCCAAGCGGTTGGCGCTTGTCATCGAGAAACTGGTCGGCACGGAGCAGACGTGCGCCGTGCCGGGCCGGAGCATCCATGACAACCTCCATCTGATGCGCTACATCATAGAGAGGGTAGTTAAGGAACCTGGCATGGGTGGGGCCCTGATCAATTTGGATCAATCCAAAGCTTTCGATAGGGTAGACCATCGATACTTGGAGGCCGTCCTCGAAGCGGCCGGCTTCGGTCCCGTTTTCCGCGGCTGGATGGCTGCCTTGTACACAGGCATCCGTTCGGTTGTTCGCGTCAATGGACGTCTATCGGGACCCTTCGACATTGCACGTTCGGTTCGTCAGGGATGCCCCCTGTCGCCGCTCCTGTACGTATTGACTCTCGAGCCACTACTGCGGAAGCTGGCGACGCTGAGGGGCATCCCGCGAGAACTGGGGTGCGGGACGAGCGTGTCGGCATACGCGGACGACGTCACCGTCATAGCGTCTAGCCACGAGCACATCGAGCTTGTCGGCGAGACGCTGAAAGACTACGAAGCGGTGACGGGAGCGAAAATCAACCGGGATAAGTCGGTGGGTTTGCTGCTCGGCACCTGGAGAAGCAAGCCCATACCGTCCGGCAGCGCCTCAGTAGTGGGACGCTGGACGGATGGTCCGGTCAAGTTGCTCGGAGTCTGGTTCGGTCCAGACCTGCAAACGGAGAAGAACTGGGACGAGATAACGAGTAGGGTGGCCACTCTCTGCCGGCAATGGTCCGAGAGGAAGCTGTCCCTAAAAGGTCGGGCGGAGGTGGCGAACGCGTACATCGCGTCCGTCATCGAATACCGCCTGACCGTCGTGCCTTGTCCCGAGCGCGCCATCACCGAAATGGAGCGCATCCTCTTCCGCTTTTTGTGGAAAGGAAGCGTTCCGATGGTGAGGCGATCCGTTTGTTGCCAACAACCGCTGAAAGGAGGGCTGGGCATGCCGTGGTTGATGATGCGCAGACATGCGCTGAGACTGCGACATCTCCGGCTCTACGTAGACGACGGTGAGCAGGTGTGGTCGCCGTTTGTGCGACGCGCTTTCCCGCAGCTCGTCTCCATGACCGAGCTGCAGTCGTGGA
This sequence comes from Octopus bimaculoides, assembly GCF_046866305.1. Classification (NCBI taxonomy): domain Eukaryota; kingdom Metazoa; phylum Mollusca; class Cephalopoda; order Octopoda; family Octopodidae; genus Octopus; species Octopus bimaculoides. The sequence goes on along the minus strand of NC_142936.1, from coordinate 65,422,896 downwards.
TCAAAAAGAGGCCGAGGAATGGCGAATGGCACCGTGAGTGTCGCGTTGCTCTGCAACAACTTTGCCGTCCCGGGTCGACCTTGAGCGGCTGCATCACAACGAAGTCATTCTATAGGGGATTAGTGGAGGGCAGGTACGACGACGATCTCGGGACGAACCTGGGCGTCGACGAGGAATACCTGACCCGCCTGTTCAGGACGACTTTCGGGCCGGGACCTATGGACAACTTCCAGAGATCCCTGGCCTGGCAGTGTTACCGAGAGGCGCTACCCGTTCGGGATAAGCTCTATAGACACGGCTCGCGAAATGCGGGGCCGACCTGCCCGAGATGCGGTCAGAGCGATGAAACCGTTCTGCACGCACTCGTGCAGTGTCCAACCATTTCGGAGCTGTGGGCTTATGTCGAACGACTGCTGTCGCGTGTGGGACGAGTCGGTTTATCAACCGAGTCTATCGTCAATATCGTCACGCCTCCTTCCTTTAAACGGGAAGGAAGAGCTGTATTTATCGTACTTGTGGCTATGGCCAAAGAATGCATCTGGTGGACGCGTCTGAAAGGATTAGAGACAAATACTTTCCTCTCTGGTCAATCTCTCATCAACTTTTTCAAGTATCACTTGAAAAGGAAGGTGAGAGTAGAGAGGCAAGTGTTGTCTAGCAAATGTTTCGAAAAAAGATGGATACATGTAGCAAGAATGGCACGTATAAATGACGAAGCCACCTTGACCATGATTCTATAAAACGTTTTAAAATTTTGTAAACAGAGAGTTACTCACGTTTCTTGCTTAAATAAAAGAAATTTTATTTAACAAACTCTGACGCTAAAGACCGAGGTTACCGTGGTCTTTTCGTAGGTTTTTCTTTCCACGGTTAACCTCCCCATTTATTGGGAATTTTTTGTATTATTTCGTATTTTTTGTAAATACCCCAAGCGTTTTGCGATGTTTTTTTTCATCGTTGTCCCCACTTTTGTTTTTTTTTCTGCTTTGTTTTCGACCCCCTCGAAAAGAAAAACTCTACATTTGTATTTTGTCCACTCTGTGTTGAGCCCTGTGTGGCTAATAAAGAAACCTATCTATCTATCTACATATATGAGTGTGTATGTGTGTGTGTGCGTGTGTGCGTGTCTTTGTGTCTGTGTTTGTCACCCACCACAGCTTGACAACTGGAGTATTGGTGTGTTCACCTCTTCTTAACTTAACGGTTCGGAAAAAAGGTTCCGATAGAATAAGTATCAGACTTGAAAAATATATACTAGAGTACTTGTTCGACTAAAATTATTCATGACCGTGCCCCAGCATGGCCGCTGTCATATGACTGAAACAAGTAAAAACATGACAGATAAAGGTAATGACCAGCGCTAAAGACCATTCATTACAACAGGTCTGTTAGGATTGTCAGAATGAATGAACGATGTGAATTCAAATCATCGATAAAATCAGCTTTACCATTTATAATTTTGGTGTCTATAAAAAAAAAATTACAATTCAATTGCTTGGTTCAACTTCATATGTTAATAAATCATGTTAGAAAATTCAACTTAGAAAGCAATTGAAATTTTGGTGGGCCTCGGTCGTTCACGATGAAGATTCAATAGTTTGATTAACTGTATGATCTATTCTTGAATCAATATATAAATGGTTGAGATTTCCATAGACAAGTGTACCCTTAAAGGAAATCTCAGTCAAAATCAGCGACTCCTCAGTCCACTCGACGGGCTTCAGTACAGTTTCCAACCAACCAGTTTCACTAACAAGGGGTAGAAAAATGTAGAAAAAATTCATAGTTACTCAGTAACATAGGCGCAGGAGTGGCTGTGTAGCAAGTAGCTTGCTTACCAACCACATGGTTCCGGGTTCAGTCCCACTGCGTGGCACCTTGGGCAAGTGTCTTATACTATAGCCTCGAGCCGACCAAAGCTTTGTGAGTGGATTTGGTAGACGGAAACTGAAAGAAGTCCGTCGTATATATATATATATATATATATATATATATATATATATATATATGCGTGTGTTTGTGTGTCTGTGTTTGTCCACCCAGCGTCGCTTGACAACTGATGCTGGTGTGTTTACGTCCACGTAACTTAGCGGTTCGGCAAAAAGAGACCGATAGAATAAGTACTAGGCTTACAAAGAATAAGTCCTGGGGTCGATTTGCTCGACTAAAGGCGGTGCTCCAGCATGGCCATAGTCGAATGACTGAAACAAGTAAAAGAGTAAAAGAGTAAAGAGAGTATGCCAGGCAGAAGGAACGAACCGGATACCGTGTAGTTAAGGAGCACACTTCTTAACCAAACAGCTATATTTCGCCTACGCAACGATACAATAATTTAATTTAAAATAAATAGCTATTTCTTCCTTGAAGCAACACAAACGATATGACGTTGGCCATCAATATCATTAGTACAATATTTTGCCACAAACTTGGTCTGACATCACAAGAATATACTGTCCTTGTTGGTGATGTAAATAATATAATGACTTTACGTATAATCGTCATTGCGTAGGTAGTTAATGTGTGATGTTTATATATATATATATATATATATATATATATATATATATATATATATATATATATATATATATATATATATATATATATATATATATATGTGTGTGTGTGTATACATACATACATATACATATATATATGTCTATATATTTATATATATCTATATATGTCTATATATATATATATATATATATATATATATATATATATATATATATATATATATATATATATATATATATATATATATATGTATGTCTATATGTATGTATACGTGTGTGTAAGTTATGTATGTGTATTCGTGTGTGTGTGTGGGTGTATGTGTATATATTTATATACATTCATAAATACACAAAGAAACACGCGCGCGCACACAAACAAATACACACAATTATATATTATGTATATATATATATATATAAACTGTTTACATGCACAAGATTGTTAGTGATCTCGAAGCTTTGATTTCAATTAATGTTTACATTTATCTATTTCTACACACAAAATATATTTATGTTATGAACACACACACACATCCATATACATAAACGTACGTATAAATGTATGTGTATATATGTACATACATATATTTAATATAATACAATATAATATTATATATATATATATATATATATATATATATATATATATATATACACACGCATACACGTATACGAAGAGTGACAATAAAAGAGGGAGAGAGAGAGAGAGAGAGAAGGAAAGAGACAAACAGACATAAAAACAGTCACAGTCATATAGGCAGACACACAGATAGAAAATATAATCAAATCCAGCAGATCAAATTATCGAATTGAAAGATATGAATAAAACAATAACCACATAGGTAAATAAATAAAAATAACATACCCCCACACACATTTATACAACACACACGCGCGAACACTCACACATACATATGTCACACAACACACGTATTTAACGGAGTCAATACACACATAATAAGTCTTACACATGAAAAACTATGTATTAGAGAGAGAAACAATTTATAAACTAAGAAATTACAGAGACAAATGACTTTACGTCATCAGAAGATCCTGGAGGTAGATTCTGTGATTCAGTTCAGTTAATGAAACATAAAGTTGTTTTGTTGATCTTCCGACACTGAAGGACAGTCCCTCTGCTCGCTCACCTCTTCCGGCGCCTACATGCCGTACTCCTCCTCCTTCTCTTCCTCTTCCTTCTACTCCTCCGATCAAATAAACACCCACACTCTGTCTCACATACTCTCACATACACACGAATATATGGTTATTTGTGTGTATGTGTGTGTGCGTTTGTATGTATGTGTGTATGTACGTGAGTGTGTATATATATATATATGTATATATATATATATATATATATATATATATATATATATATATATATATATATATATATTATTATTATTATTATTATTATTATTATTATTATTATTATTATTATTATTATTATTATTATTATTATTATTATTATTATTATTATTATTATTATTATTATTATTATTATTATTATTAAGGCGGGGAGCTGGCAGAATCGTTAGCACGCCGGGCGAAATGCTGAGCGGTATTTCGTCTGCCGTTAAGTTCTGAGTTCAAATTCCACCGAGGTCGAGTTTACCTTTCATCCTTTCGACGGTTGATAAATTAAGTACCAGTGAAACATTAGGGGTTTATGTAATCGACTAGACACCTCCCCGCCAAATTTCAGGCCTTGTGCCTATAGTAGAAAGGATTATTATTATTTACTAGAAGCACTTCTCTAAAGTTGTTCAGTATAATATTTTTTGTTGTTGAATACACTTGCACTTAGACTTATATTGACTACGAATCATCATTCTTATTCTCTTTTTTCTCAACCCACTACCAGTATCTTCCCCTGAAGCAGCAACACCAGCAGCAGAAGAAGAAGCAACAATTGTTAGTTCTATCACATTTACATTTTATATAAAATAACGACTTTGATACAACATACTTTTTGCACTTCTCGAGACACAAAATGGCAGCATCAAGGTTTCACACTTTTCGAAATCAAAATGGCAGCCTCAGTAGATGTCACCATCAATCAAATTTCGCTCTTTCTCTCGCTCTCTCACTAGTTCTCTGTCTATCCCTTTGTCTGTATGTCTGTCTCTCACTCTTTCTCACACACAGAGAAACATTTTCTTGAATAATCAATCAGCTTGCCAACACTCCATTCAAAATCTCTTTACTACTTGTCATCGGTTTCGATCAGAGAACTCCGTGGAAGATGATTGATTGTAGTGAAGCCTACTCACAACAATGTGGGTCATGTCCACTCAAATAGCGCCCCACTTGGATTATAAGATCATCGTTCAAGTATTAGTCTTTATGCAGTATATTTGGAAGAAATTGCCACATTGCTTCATTGACCTTCAGTATTTGACAAGAGCTGTTCTCTCTCTCTCTCTTTTACTCTCTTAATTCCTAATTCTCCACCGAGCTTCTCCTTCTCCTTTTCCTCGATACTACACGCAGTATTCGTCCTTTGGCTGCTATTTTCTTTTCATTGTTGTAGTTATTGTTGTCGCCAGTACATGAAGTAGTTTTCTTCAAATAAGGTCTGCTGTTTATAAGATTATGTGTACACATACATACATACATACATACATACATACATACATACATACATACATACATACATACATACGTGCATACGTACATATATACCAGCACATACATACATGCATAAAAACATACATACATTCATAAACGCGGTTATAAATACACACACAGAGACACACATACACACATACACACACATATAATATATATATATATATATATATATATATATATATATATGAAACACACACACACACACACACACACACACACACACACACACACACACATATATATATATATATATATGTAAAACAAGGTGGGAAAATATAGTACTCGAATACCGGGTGTAGAATAATATGCTTTATTATTAAAACAAGTACCAGTTAAGCATTGGGGTCGATTTAATCGACTTACGTCATTCCCAGAAGTTGCTGGCCTGGAGCCAAAATTTGAAACCATCATTATTATTGTTGTTTTTCTTTGTTATTATTATTATTATTATTATTATTATTATTATTATTATTATTATTATTATTATTATTATTATTATTATTATTATTCTTTCTTGTTTATTTCAAAACCTTCGGCATTATTTTTACGCAATATTGCTCAGTTCTTTAATTTTATTCCTTCATCATCCAAACTGAAAGGAAAATCCAATAATGGATACATCGATCTTTTAATCAAGTTTTCCAAATCTCAAAGACAAAAATCTCCATTACATGTCTTATCAATAAATATTGAAGGCATTCTTTTAAATCTTTTCTATAAAAGAAAGACTAATGCTATCCATGTAATTCATTTGTAAAGAATCCCAATGTGAAATTCTGTGTCAAAGAAACCACGATTAAATAACGACTTGAACTCTGTGAGTTAAGCAAATATTCGTCAATTATATAGTACTACACTTACAGGTTGCTTATTTGTAACAATGTCGACGGGCCAACTTCTTGCTATGTCTCAGCAGCTCACAGCAAAGATTGACAGAGAAGATATCTTTTGGAAGATGATGCAGATTCGAAGAGGATTTTGAAAGTCATGGGACTGCAGCATGGCGGATTGGGAAGAGGTAGAGGAAGAGCTCAACTGAGCCAGCGGTGCTTCTTACATTGATGCTGAGCGGAGGAATCCTAGAATATAAACTGTCAGGATCACCAAGCTCTATTAAGAGAGTAACTGCAACGCGTCTATAGGGATGGCGTCCATGGTTGTGTAATCAGCTAATGAAAGAGTCACTATGATTCAAACTTCCAATTCAAATTCATAATAATGGAATAGAATGGCGTCAGAGAGTCATGGGAATCCGCGAAAGCAGCGAAAAAAATAATAATAGTATACTGGAATAAAGTATGAAATTGTCATAAATAAACGTTGTGAGAGTACTGTATTTCAACTTTATCTTCTTTCGAATCAACCGTATAATTGTTAAGTTTTTGCTCAAGAGAATTGCCATACAAGATGTAAAATTTGTATTCCTGATTGCGATGTTTTATGTAACCACGATCGGCAACCAGGCTGGCGAACACACGCTATGGTTTTGTTGTCATTCATTTGTTGCAAATAGCTGACAGGCTGATGAAAATTTAACATTCTTTTAATGTTTCTAGAATAATTTTTCAATCGGGTAATTAAAAAAAAATGTTTCTTAAAGTAGTACACTCATTAAATAATATAAGACACATATCAAGTATAGATCATGTATGCTGCGGAAGGAAGTATAACGAGATGATATGACTTCGCTACGTAACTGTCAACGTACTGTAAGTAATTTTTCATGAGCTTGTCCTAGATGTCGGTGATAATTTTGCTTGCCTTCAGTATCTTAGCAGACATCCAGCTCCCTGTTCTATGGCACTCAGTGTCCCACCTGTAATACGGTCGCATTAGACACAGGGCAATTTTTAGTTACATTTGAAAATGAAGAAAAAGCGACTCATAGTCATTAAATTCGGTAATTGAAAGATGAAAAAATAATTCCGAGAATAACTTACTCTGTTTTCGTTATCGTCTTTATCGTAGAGCGTTTCGTTTTTCTCACGTAGCTTCTTAGCTTTGCGCTTTGCTTTTCCCCCCCAATAGGTGTAGTTCACCGCTGCATACTCCAGCAAGGCGGCGAACACAAATACGAAACACATGACCAGATAAATGTCAATAGCTTTGACATAAGAGATTCGCGGTAGAGAGGACCGCACCCCGTTGCTGATGGTTGTCATTGTCAACACAGTGGTGATACCTGCAAGCAAACAAGAAAGAACGTCAATAATCTTTATATTGGAGAAGGACATGCAGATACATACATACATACCCTGCAACAATGAAATAACTGAATATAGTACTTTTACTTATGTACAAAGTGGCACACTTGTTGACGAGAAAAAAATACGCTTGTCTGACGTTCATATTTTCCTTGAGGTTGTTTAAAACGAAAGAAGAATGAAGTATATTAAGAGGCCAGAAGATACAGCTCGTTTAAATCTTCCACTTGTAATCACCACTGAGAATTGATAGTTTTAAAGCAGTTATATTCCCCTGAAAATAAATCCTTCCATCTTAAAATTGCTGAAAAACAAGGCTTGCGAATGAAAATTCGATTGAAGTAAACTAGTAATGTGGAGGGATGTTGATGTAAAAATAGAAGAAGACAGCAAGAGGTAGTGTGAGTAGTGTGTGAGGTGAACGATGAGGGAAGAAGTAAAGTGGAAGAAGGTGGGACAAAGATTGTAACGAAATGGAATTCAGTTGAATTGGAAGAGTAACTGAAGGTTTGATCAAGTGAAGTACGAGATAGTATGGAGAACGCTTAGAAAGAAACGCTCAGAAGGGAGAAAAACAATACATAAGACAGAAGCACGCGCAAACAAGGAGGAAAAGGAAGAGAGAAAGAGGAGAGGAGAGGAGAGAGAGGGAGAGAGAGAGAGAGAGAGAGAGCGAGAGAGAGAGAGACAGAGACAGAGAGAGACAGAGAGAGAGAGAGAGCTTGCAGAATTAAGCGCAGGATGGGCCGGTTAAGGAGGGACCGAGAATGTAAAGAGTAAGGAGTTTCAAAATTTATATATATATATATATATATATATAAATATATATATATTCTTTTATTCTTTTATTCTTTTGACTGCGGTCATGCTGGAGCACAACCTTAATGGATTTTCGTCGAACAAATCGTACCCAGAATTGTAAACCTAGTATACTTAATCTATCAATCCTTACTGACCTTTATTAGGTCAGTAGGGATTGATAGAAATGTAACGAGTGACAACAGACGAGGAGGA